>NC_046659.1:12194368-12200174 GCF_010883055.1 Belonocnema kinseyi | reverse complement strand
CATCGGCGCTCTTGGAGGTGCCAAGCTTTCACTTGCTAATAGCCTAAAAAGCATCCCTGCGTGTCAACAATATGCTAGAACACTTGCGGGAAAAATGCACAATGTACTGTAATTTATTATTCATCAGGAACGAAGTAGTGGACTTCCATCGCAGTAATGATCGTGAAGTCCTATTTGTAGGCAATGGTAAAAAGGATTCTAAATACTCCTCGCTGTCGAAATACGGTAAAGAAGTTTTAACTTTTGATCAATAAATATTCAGAAGTTTGATTGTACATAGCGTATGATATGAACGTTAACAGAAATCAGTCGATACTATATTTTATATATGTAGTTGAGAGTTTATTCAAGTGTTACACTTGCATCAGATTGAAGAAGAAAGCTTAGCAGAAGTTCAGTACCTCGTGGTAGATCTTTTTCTTTTCACTTAGAGCAATATTGGGTCAACATGTGAAAATTGTAACCTAAGTGACTTCGGTTCGAAAAACATTATGAGAGTTATTAAAACAATTAGCAGTGTTAAAATAATACTAATTTTAAACATAATTGCAAACTTTATTGTAATGAAAGTTGATAAAAACATTTAAATATCAATCAGTATTCGGTAAGTTACTTTTTTTGAGTAACTAGTTAAAGTTACGTTACTTAACGCAAAAAAGTAAATAGTTACAGTCACGTTACTTGTAACTGTATCTAGTTAAAGTTACTAGATAAAGTAACTTCAAGATACATAAAAAGTTACTTTTTTCTCTTCCTGAATTTTTTAATGTAAAAATAAAAATAATTGATAAAAGATTAATAAATTTATTTATTATTATATTATAGCAATAAAAATATTAATAATTTATCAAAATGTTATTTTAAAAAAACAGGGATTGGTTTGGTAAATGAAAAACTAGACCGATATTTCGTCAAGTGAGACAGCAGTGCGACTTCATTTCCTAACTGGTTGAGTCATTTCCGAACAGATTTTTGATTGACCCAAGAATACGAAAACCCGAAGCTTCTAAAACCGCGCGACTTTTAAATCCGAGTGTTTAACCTCTTCCTTTTTTATTAGAAAAAAATGTAAATTGACCATACAAAAAAATATACAAAAAACACAAAGTAACTGTAAAGTAACTAAAATTAAGTTACAAGTTACTGCAAAAATCGTAACTAAGTTACGTTACAAGTTACTTTTTTAAAAAAGTAACTAAGTTACCCTAAAAGTTACAAATGACGTAACTTTTTAGTAACTTAGTTACTTGTAACCAGTTACTACTCAACACTGATATCAACATTGCCAAATATAATTAAGATGTAATAGAAACTTACTATTTGAGATTCTTTCAATTATCGTTGAAGTTGTCCTTTCTTTATGAAGAGCATTTTCAATTGAAATTTAATAAAAACTGTTGCACTTATATAAAACAGTTCACATTTCATATAAGCAGATTCATTATGAGATAAAGAGGGGAGGGATTATTTGCGTACATTATATGCTTACTTAGCATTGAAAGGATCCTCCATAATTGGAGCATTAAAGACAACAAAATAATTAATATTTCCCCGGACGCATGTGGATAAAAAAAATCATTTCAAATTTTATAATCCGGAATAATTCTAGACAGGTGCGGACTTATTTCGAATTCCCTTTTTTGTTAAGTAAGATCCGGACGAAAACGAACAAATTTCGGATTCCACTATACAAAAAAAAATTCAGATTTTATACTTGACACGAATTTAAGACAGGTGCGGACTTATTTCGGATCCCATTACTTGACGGATACATTCCGGGTGAAAACGGACGAGTTGTGGATTCCACTTTAAAAAAATATAATTTCAAATTTTATACTCCGGCATAATTCCAGACAGATGTGGAATAATTTCGGATTTCATTTTTTGTTAAATACAATTACGACGAAAACGGACGAAGTTCAGACAGGTGTGGACTGATTTCGGATCCCATTTCTGGTCGGATACAATTCGGACGAAAGCGGAGGATTTTCGGATTCCACTTGAAAAAAATAATTTCAGATTTTTTACTACGGACGAATTTCGGATAGGTGCGGATGGATTTCAAATCTCTGTCAGATTCTTATTGGAAAAAATTCGGAGGAAAATGGACGATTTTCGGATTCCAATTGAAAAAAATAATTTCTGGTTCTACAATTCGGACAACTTTCGGAAAAATACGAGTGTATTTCGGACCTAAATATTTTCACGGATGAAAATCGGATGAAACAGGACAGATTCCAGACATATTACGGACAAGTGCGGTTTGTCCGGAACTCATACGAAATCCATCTGGGGTTTCAAAGTCAACCAGAAATTTTTCATTTTTACTGAGAAATTGCCGCGAATTTTTTCGTGAAGTTTGTATGGCTACCCCTTCGACAGTGTTGATTTCAAGCGTATTCAAATCAGTGACTCCTGTAAAGCTGTTTACATCTGACTGAACGAGATTTTAATCCTTCCAAAATTATAATATTGGCTTAATCCTTTGCATGTTTCTATATTATTTACGTAGTGTATACGGATCCGGCATATTGTGATGGATTTTAATTTTCTCTTCCCGCATATTTTGTGGGATTTTAATTTTCTCTTCCAGCATATTTTTAATAGCGTCATAATTTTTTGTAAATAGTAAATTTTCACAAATTTTATAAAGAGCCCTGGACCAATTGCATAGAAGAAAGGTATCGGCGGATGTTTATAAATTTTGGATATGTTAGTCACGACATCCACGATAAAAAAGTTCTTACTCCAAAAAGTCGAAAAATGCACAATTTTTCGTTCGTATCGCATCAAAGGTCGTTTTTCGTGGACGCTAAAGTAGAACGAGCTAAACTCGGGAACTGTTTGGCGCCAAATTTAGGAATTATGCCCAATTCTTTGCGTTTTGGACATTTTGTATCCTGGCCCGTTTGAGGATTTTTGCAGGTTCAAGTTCAATTATTTAGTCCCCTCGGGGAATTCCGTAACCTCTCGTGCGTGCTCCTGCAACTTCTTGTTGCAGGGCAGCGCCGAGCCTAATGACCGAGTAACAATTAATATAGCCACCCCCCCTGCTTTGAGGGTTTGGGTGTAAGCTTGGATTTTTGGTCAATTCCTTTAGTTCTTTGTCTAGATTCTGCACTCTCTCGTAGTCTGTATTTAGTTCGATTTCATATTCCTCGATTTCTTTTTTAAAAAGCTTTTGTATTTCTTTGTTTATTGTCTCTCAGTCCCCTTGTAAGTAAATTTGTTTGTTAGGGTCTGCAGTCGTGAAGTTCTTTTTATATCTGTATGGTCTATTGTTGCAGAATGAGTCGCGAATTAGGTAAATTCATTTTAGAATAAGTTTTTACAAAATCGACAGTGCAGTCCCTTTGGGTTTTCCCTATTTTTATTCCTAACGACGTTAGTGCTTTCTTCTATTTTGCTTCTCAATTATTCCTCCATGGTTAATCTGTTCCTGTAAAAAATAAATAACGATTGGGGAACAAAAATTGTTAGTTGAATTTGAGTTAGGTTGGGTTTTTTGTTTCCATTTTAATTTTATTTTTTAAGCAAGTAGGTTGACATTGGGTAAAGGCAAAGAAAAAAGAAAAATACAAAGATTGTTGAGTATGGCCGGTCTAGTGTCGTTCGGAACTGGTCAGTTGTTTATTTGTTTTGTTGTTCACGTTTTTTCTTGTGTTTCTCCAATGTACATGAAGTTACGAACGTTCATATGAACGAAATTAAAGATTTTTTTCCCCCAATTTTTTTTGCCTAAATCATTTAGGATGACAAAAAATTATATTCCATCGGAAGAAGTTTTCGAAATTTTTATTTTTTGAGGGGTTGAATACCCTTACAAATCACCCATTATTCAAACCTGCCAAACACAATTTTGATTGTCGATGTTTGAAAATATTAAAACGTCAAAAATTTTCTTTTTTTACCTCACTAATTATAGAGGGAGTGAGAAAGTTCGGCAAGACCCCTAAAAACCACCCTTAATATATCCACACCTAAAATGTTAAAAATTACAATTTTGATTGTCGATATTTGAAAATAAAGAAACGTCAAAAATTCTCTTTTTTTATCATCATAGTTATAGAGGGAGTGAGAAAGTTCGGCAAGACCCCTAAAAACCACCCTGAAAATAACCACACCTAAAATGTTAAAAATGACCATTTTGATTGTCGATATTTGAAAATATAAAAACGTGAAAAATTCTCTTTTTTATCTCACTAATTATAGAGTGGGTGGGAAAGTTCGGCAAGACTCCTAAAAACCAACCTTAAAATAACCACACCTAAAATGCTAAAAATGACCATTTTGATTGTCGATATTTGAAAATATAAAAACGTGAAAAATTCTCTTTTTTTATCATCATAATTATAGAGGGAGTGAGAAAGTTCGACAAGACCCCTAAAAACCACCCTTAAAATAACCACACCTAAAATGTTAAAAATGACCATTTTGATTGTCGATATTTGAAAATATAAAAACGTCAAACATTCTCTTTTTTTATCTCACTAATTATAGAGGGAGTGAGAACGTTCGGCAAGACCCCTAAAAAAAACCTTAATATAACCACACCTAAAATGTTAAAAATGACCATTTTGATTGTCGATATTTGAAAATATAAACACGTGAAAAATTATCTTTTTTTACCTAACTAATTATGGAGTGAGTGAGAACGTTCGGCAAGACTCCTAAAAACCACCCTTAAAATAACCACACCTAAAATGCTAAAAATGACCATTTTGATTGTCGATATTTGAAAATATAAACACGTGAAAAATTTTCTTTTTTTATCATCATAATTATAGAGGGAGTGAGAAAGTTCGACAAAACCCCTAAAAACCACCCTTAAAATAACCACACCTAAAATGTTAAAAATGACCATTTTGATTGTCGATATTTGAAAATATAAAAACGTCAAAAATTCTATTTTTTTATCTCACTAATTATAGAGGGAGTGAGAAAGTTCGGCAAGACCCCTAAAAACCACCTTTAAAATGACCACATCTAAAATGTTAAAAATGACCATTTTGATTGTCGATATTTGAAAATATAAAAACGTGAAAAATTATCTTTTTTACCTAACTAATTATAGAATGAGTGAGATCGTTCGGCAAGACCCTTAAAAACCACTCTTAATGTAACCACACCTAAAATGTTAAATATGACCATTTTGATTGTCGATATTTGAAAATATAAAAACGTGAAAAATTACCTTTTTTTACCTAACTAATTATAGAGTGAGTGAGAAAGTTCGGCAAGACCCCTAAAAACCACCCTTAAATTGACCACACCTAAAATGTTAAAAATGACCATTTTGATTGTCGATATTTGAAAATATAAAAACGTGAAAAATTATCTTTTTTTACATAACTAATTATAGAGTGGGTGAGAAAGTTCGGCAAGACACCTAAAACCAACCCTAAAATTAACCACACCTAAAATGTTAAAAATGACCATTTTTATTGTCGATATTTGAAAATATAAAAACGTCAAACATTCTCTTTTTTTATCTCACTAATTATAGAGGGAGTGCGAACGTTCGCCAAGACCCCTAAAAACCACCCTTAATATAACCACACCTAAAATGTTAAAAATGACCATTTTGATTGTCGATATTTGAAAATATAAACACGTGAAAAATTATCTTTTTTACGTAACTAATTATGGAGTGAGTGAGAACGTTCGGCAAGACCCCTAAAAACCACCCTTAATATAACCACAACTAAAATTTTAAAAATGGCCATTTTGATGTCGATATTTGAAAATATAAAAACGTGAAAAATTATCTTTTTATACCTAACTAATTATAGAGTAAATGAGAAAG
>NC_046659.1:12145647-12194268 GCF_010883055.1 Belonocnema kinseyi | reverse complement strand
AGAATTTTTGACGTTTTTATATTTTCAAATATCGGCAATCAAAATGGTGATTTTTGACATTTTAGGTGTGGTTATTTTAAGGGTTGTTTTTAGGGGTCTTGCCGAACTTTCTCACTCACTGTATAATTAGTTAGGGGAAAAAAGATAATTTTTCACGTTTTTATGTTTTCAAATATCGGCAATCAAAATGGTCATTTGTAACATTTTAGGTGTGGTTATTTTAAGGGTGGTTTTTAGGAGTCTTGCCGAAGTTTCTCACTCACTCTATAATTAGTTAGGTAAAAAAAGATAATTTTTCACGTTTTTATATCTTCAAATATCGACAATCAAAATTGTCATTTTTAGCATTTTAGGTGCGGATATGTTAAGGGTGGTTTTTAGGGGTCTTGCCGAACTTTCTCAACCACTCTATAATTATTGAATTAAAAAAAGAGAATTTTGTACGTCTTTATTTTTTCAAATATCGACAATCAAACTTGCATTAGGCAGGTCTAAATAGTGGGTGATGTGTAAGTGTAGGTAACCCCTTAAAAAAATTTTTATTCGACAATTCTTTCGGACAGAATATTCTTTTTGCCGTCCTAATTGATTTAGGCAAAAAAAAATTGAAAAATAATTTTTTTTTGATTTCGTTCAAATGAACGTTCGTAACTTCAAGTACATGTTTCTCCAACCATTCCTTGTATTCACTATCTCTGCCCTCTCTGTACTCCCTCCATTCCTCCTTATTCCTTTCCTCCTCTTCCTTCTGTTTTTCCGCTTCTTCTTTCCTCGTTAGTCGTCGTTCTTCCTTAAATTCGGCTTACTTCCTTAAATTCGTCGTACTTGTACCATGTTAGTCTGTTCAGTTGTTTTAAGTATTGAAGTTTTGCTTTTAATTTGATGTGTCTCACTATTTGTTCTTTTATGAAGAACGGGGGCTCAGCTCGGTTCCTGGCCAATCCTCCCACTACTCCCTCCAATTCCTCCTCTGGTTCCCAATTTTTCCAGATTGTTCTAGCATGTTTATGCGGGTGGTATTTTAGGTCTTGTTCTCCTGCTTCATATAAACGTCTCAGTAGCCATCTACAGGCTTGGCCATTTGGTAGGTGGTTTTCAAATTTCTCGACTTGAATAATTTTTTGGCAGAGATAGCAGGTGGTTGCGGGGTTCATTGTGCTGAAAGGGGAGAAAAGAAAATTTTATACTGTGTAATTTTGTCCTTGGAGTCTGTTTGTTTTTACTTTTCGTATGTTATTTGGAGTTGTATTGTTTAGTTCGTGCTATTGATTCATTGCCTTTTTATATTATTTAAATCTAAATTTATAATCTAAGGTTATGAGTTTTTCTATTATTATTAACCAATGTCTGTCTTATCTTTCTCTAATTTAAAATAATTTACGTTCCATTCTCCTATACTTTTTCCTTTAAAGTTTTTTAATTCGTAAATCGTTGGGGAAATTTTCTTTTTTAAATTCGAATTTTCTTCTTCTTAAATTATATCTACTTACCTGTTTATCATTTACCTGGTATACATTTTTCTGGACCTCTTTTATAATTTGCAATCTTCTTAACCTATCTGTCCATTTATCTAAACTTTGAAATTCTATCTCGCTGTTGGTTTCTAGGTTTCTGCGGAGGGATTGTAGTGGTATTAATTAGCGACCTAGGTTTAGAAATGCTTGGGTAAATTGTGTTAATGAGTTTTTGCTAGTATTTATCATGAACTGCAAATCATCTATGTGTTCATCCCGTGTAGAATGATCGTTATCTAGGTAGCTTTTTAATAATTTGTTTAATTGTTCTATTGTAGCGTTCGGTTGGGTTGGTTTGGGGGTAATATTTAGGTGTTTTAGTGTGCCTAATGCCGAATTTTTCGACTAGTTTTCTTAAATTTTTGTTGACAAATTCCTTACCATTATCGACATGGAGAATCCTAGGTGTTCCCCAACGCGAAATGACACGTTTACGTAATTCTGACTCTATTGTGATACCGTTCGCTTTTTAATTGGTATTATCTCGACCCATTTTGTAAATAGGTCTACGAATACCAAAATGTATTGGTTTTTGCTCTTTTTAGAACTCGGTAATGGACCCATGACATCTGCTGCTACCATGGTCCACGGCTCTTCGATTACCCTTTTTCCATTAATCCTATTTTATTTTGATTACGTGGTTTTGCTCATTGACAAATTTGGCAGTTTTTTACGTAATTGATCACGTCCGAATATACCCCTGGCCAGAAGTAATGTTCGGAAATTTTCGCGTAAAACTTGAGCTCTAAGTTTTTTGGGTACGACTAATTTCCAGCGGGTTGACTCTGGTAATAGAGTAGATTTTAATGGGTCAGTTCTGTAAAAATAGAGTTATGAATCTCAGATTCGCAATTTTTCGTGTTCTTCCGGTCTTTTTGTCACTTGTCTTATTTTTTTGAGTACCAATCGTCAGTTTTGTCATTTATGTCCTTTTTTGGCCTTTCGGTACTACACGCTAATGCGAACGCGATTGCTTTAGGCGATTCTCCTGATCTCGACAGAGCATCAGGGACCAAATTTGAATTACCTTTGCGATATTTGACTTCGTAGTGATATTCTAGTAATTCTGCGCCGTTTAGGCTTCTACTCGCGTATGCTATCACGTAATTTACGCCGTCAATTGTTTGAGTAAGTACGGCTCCTAACCCTGTATTACTCACATCTGTTTCGAGTCGGAAGGGTTGAGTAAAATCCGGCAAGTTAGTATAGGTGCTGAAGTTAAAAGGTCTTTGATTTTCTGAAAAGCCTCATCTTGTTTTAATCCTCAATCCCATTGTTTGTCTTTTTTAAGTAATTTTTTCATCGGTTCTATTATTTCTGCAAAGTGTGATATAAATTTTCTGTACCAACTTGCCATTCCTATTATACGCTGTGATTATTTGATATTTTTTGGTTTCGGGAATTCTAATATTGTTTGAATTTTTTGTTATCAATTTGGAGTCCTTTGTCGTTAACTTTAAAACCTAAATATTTAATCTCGAAACAGCCGAATTCGCATTCGTCCGGGCTGATTGTTAAGTTTGCCTCATTTATTTTTTCTAATACAATATTCAAGTATTTTAAATGGTCGTCAAAATTTTGCGTTACTATGACAATATCGCCCAAATAACAAAAAACGCTGGGTTTTAAGTCTGAAGTGATGATTTTGTCCATAAGTCGCTGGGAAGTGGCTGGAGCATTAGTTAAGCCGAATGGCATCCTTTTAAATTGGTACATGCCCTTTCCAAGGACTGTAAATGCTGTTATTGGTTTTGAGTTTTCGTCCAATGGTATTTGTAAATAAGCAGTTTTAAATCTATTTTTGAAATGAATTTTGCTGATCTTAAAGTGTCAAGAATTTCTGTCATTACTGGGATTGGGTAGATGTCTTTTTTTTGTGATGTTATTTACTTTCCTAAAATCTAGACAAAATCTATAATATGTACCTGGTTTTTTAATCATGACCATAGGGTTCGACCAATCTGAATCAGAGGGTACTATTATATCTCGTTCTAATAATTTATCTACTGTTTGATCAATTATTTCTTTGATTTTAGGGCTCACGTGGTAGTATCGCTGTTTTATGGTATCGTGGCCCTGCTTATCAACTTTGCGTTTTGTTAAATGGGTTGCCCTATGTTCTTTCCCCGAATGTATTTTAATATTATTTTCGAGAAGATTTTCTAATTCGGATTGTTGGCTATCCTTGTGCTCAAAAATGTCTTCGCAAATTTCTGAAGGATAATTATTTTGTTCCTCGATTTTTCCTAGATTATCTGAAATATTGTTCAGTATAATCGCCTTATTTTTGAAATTTACCCATTGATTTCTATTGTCGCTTTTTGATATCTCATTCGCTTTTTGAGGTTTAGTTTTTGATTTTTTTCGATTGGTAACTTTGTTATTTTTCAAAAGATTACCATCGCTAATTTTATATTCGTTCTCGTATTTGCTATTATAATAAATTTTCTCTGAATTGTTTATTATATCCTTTGTTCTAATTCTAGGTTTGCTTAAGTTAATTGAGTCTTGGGTGTTTGTCTCGTCGCTAGTGTGGTTGGTGGGGATGCTCTCTAGGGATTGGAATTTGTTGCTCGTAGGCTTGCTTATTAGGCTAGAGATATCTTTTGTAGGATTTTTTATTGGATTTTGGGCATTTTTGGTATTTTGGGATTGGTTGGAATTGATAGGTACCAGGGGGATTTCGCTATCTTTAACTTGTGGGATACTTTTGTTAAGTTCCCTGGTACTTTTTAGGTTAATACAACCTCCGAATTTCGGTTTCCTATCTTTATTATTGTTTTCTTCTTTCTTATTCACTGATTTATCCATACTTTTCTTATTTTTAACTTCCTCATTATTTTTGTCCTAATGTCGGGTTTAATTTCTGTTCTAATCTCAGTTACTGGGATGGGTAATGCGTTCGGATAAGATTCCATATGGTAGTGGGTGGGGTGTCTCCCTGGTAATCACCAAATTTCAGAGTCAATCTAAGGTCATCCGTAGGGCTTTCAGCATGTCCGTACCCAAGATACCTACGGATTTTAATTTTGAGACTAACCTGAACAGAACGTGTATTACTTAATTCCCTATCAGTATTGGAACCACTACTTGTCCAATTATATCGACGGTGTCTCCGTTCGCCACCGTCAATTTGCGCGAAACTGGTTTGAAAATTGGAAATTGGAATTTTCAATTTTTTCCATTAATTCTTTACCCACGTAAGAGTGTGTGATTAACATTCGAAACATTTTGTTTTCGAATTTGTTCATCAAATTCAAACATGTTTCCGTTATTTCGCCTTCATCCGTAATAAGGACATTATCTTTTGAAGTGGCCCGCTAATTGGCAATAAAAACAATTTAAATTATTTGTGTTCTTATTTGTTTTTGTATTTGAGTTATGTTTATTGTCTATATTTGAATTTGCTTTCTCTTGCAAGTCTTCGTTATTATTTTTATTTGGTTTTCTATTTTTATTCCCAAAATGCGATTTTTGTTCATTATTTTTATCTTCTGAATTATTTTCCATTTTTTCTGGAGGGAATTCGATCATTGGCTTGCTTTGACCTTGACTTGAGCCTAATGTTATTTTGTTACACGTTGGTAGCATTTGTTAGTAGGGGTTGTATGGGAATCTGGGTCTATAGTTTGTGAATCTAGGCTGGAAACTAGGTGGAAATCTAGGTCTGAAGTTAGGTCTAGAATTTTGTTGATATTGGTTTAGAAAAGATGGAAATGGAAATCGATTTTTATATGGTTTTCTACTTTGATTAATTGGGTGTTAGTTTTCGTTTTCGTTATAATTTTAACCATTTTTATTTTCCTGTGAGTTTTTATTATCGTTTAAATTATTTTTATCCCCACTACTGCTGTGACGTTTTTTTTACATTTTGTCTTCTATTTTGAGTTCAGTAATTTGTAAAGCTTGCCCTCTAGTTTTTAGCTTTGCTAGCTCGCTTTCCCATTCCTTGCCTAAATCCTCTAATTGTTCGAAAGCTTCAAAATCGTTTCTTTTCATATACATTTTGTATTCGATTTTCAGGTTCTCATAATCTCTACGCAATTCCCATTCGCAACTTTTTCTCGGATATAATTTAGTAAAGAGTTTTCTAATTTCCGTTAAATATGAGTGGATGTCTTGGGTTCTTTTTTGGTTGCAAAATCTAATTTTTTGTCTAATTTCCTCTGAAAATCTTTCATCAATATAGGCATTTTTGAAGTTTTCGAAAGAATCTGATAAATATCTCCATGAATTTTTATTTACTTTGCACCAATCTTTTGCCTCTTCGATTAGTAGTGCATCTAAGTTTTCTAAACTGTCGCTATCATTTATTTTGTATCCTTTTTTACATCTTTTTAATTTTTCGGGAAAATGCGCGGGACTATCGTCTTTATTATTGCGGAATTTTACTGGCCAATTGCTCATAATCTGAAACGGCGCTTGAATTATATCGAAAGGAAAATTAGTAGTTGAGATTGTTTCTTTATTTTGATAATTATTGTGTTCGTAATCTGAGTCTGAGTTGATAATGTGTAGGCGTGAATGTCTGTTTGATCTGTTATTTTTCGGTAATCTACGTGATTTATTTTGATTTGTTTCTGTCCTCTAGCGGTTCGCTATCATCGGAGTTTTGTAATTTTAAATTGTACGACCTTTACTGGTTTCGACTTTCGATATTATTATTAGAAAAACAGTGAGGCTCTTCTGGATTTTCCCCAGCCTTATCCAACTACTGAGAAAAGTAGTTGTCGCTTACAAGTTCCACTTCGCGGGTGAACTAATCCGCCGGGCGGCGCGTCAATAGTCCTGCTCTAGAAAAGCATTGGTCTTGTGGGAAACTCAATAATTAATATTAAGTAAAAACATTCCAGAGCATCATTTCAGCTCATAAAATTAAGACCAACAATTCTTTGATGGGTAATTGATATTTAAAAAATATAAAAGTCATTGAAGTGTAAAATGATTATTGGAAAAGGATTATTTTAAAGTGCTTACACACGTTTGTTACTAACAATAGGTATTGAACATGTGTAAATAAGTATGTGTTTTTTAATGAAATGATTAATAGGTACTACATATTAAGAACACTTTTTCCAATAACAAATATAAAATAATTTTTCAACAAATTGGAAGTCGGAACTATATTGAAAAAAATGTCCTAAGAGGAAACGAAATATTATGATAAACAATGTAACAAAATAAAATTATGATATAACAATATGTTAGAAAGTTAAATAACGAAATTAGCGAAAATTAAATTAAGCGAAATTAACGAAATTGAACGAATAAGTAGATATTAGCAAAATCAACAAATTCAGTATATTTCTCTAAAATGCACATCTAAATAACATACAATATAAGTACTATAATACATGAACATTTTTAATGTCACGTATATATTAATGCAAATAAAACATAAATAACACCTTTAAAGCATGTAGATATTTATCATGACTTCACAAAACTTAAAAACTAATTGGATCAGTCAAGGACAATTTTAGAAAAAAATTTAATGTATAAATACAAACATTATTCTTTTTCGTTTGCAGTGTTATGCATTTAAAATACTTATATTCATAAAAAACGTATACAATTTCACGAAAAATTTTAGTTTTTTTAGAATAAAAATTTTTTAATACTTTAGAACTTTTAATATCTATCATTTTGTACAGAATTTTTTAAAGAAATTAAAAAGAGTGGCTCAATGGTATAATAATAGTAATAATAATATATAATATAATAAATATAATAATATTTTATATATAACAATATGGATGGTAGCTCTAAGAAAGCATCCAGAGACGACTGTTGTTGTCACCTCCAACGCTCGCGGCCGCTGTTCAAGTACAACAGCTGTAAAAGATGAAATACAAACTACACCATGCTCCTGATTTTGTACCTAAAACATCATTGCAAACATTTCAAAGATCGTGTTAAATAAACTTATAACATACTCATCTCATTATTCACTTGACTTAGTCCGTGGCTACGATAAAAACCGAGTTGACTCGAGAACAAGTTGGAAGAAAAAACAAAAAATAATATTCTTCTCGGCAAATTCTATTTGAATTTTGTGCTTTGTATTTCAAAATCCCTAGTTTTTTTTTAATCATCAAAAGCTTTGGATCTAATCGAGATATTTATCGTTTTCTTTTTCAATTTGACATTGTTTATTGTATGATTTTGGAACCCACTAAAAAATGTTTTAAAACTTCCAAATTAATAAAATAGCGGTAGTTTTTCTGAAAATATGACAAGTTGCTTAAAATACCCACAATTATATATTTTTTCCAGGTTCGTTTAAAATTTGTAGTTTCATTATAAAGATATCTTTTGGGTTTTATGAGGACTAAGTAACTTTTGTCGTAAGGAGAATTCTTTTTCTTCATATAATCAGATTTTTTCTTGTAAACAACGAGAGATATGAAAACGTTTGAGATAAAACTTTGCACATCTAAAAAGAATAATTCAGCACTTACATTTTCAATAAAAAAGAGAATTCTCCCGGCCTCAAAAATGGTTTAGGCGGCCTAAAGCTGATATGATATATTTCGTCTATGAGCAAAAACTTTGTTTAAATACTGGGAAGAATAAAAAGATGGCATTTCCCAGAAAATCTTATATTTTTTCATCAAATTTTAAGAAAATAAAAAAAATATTTTCTAGAAAAGCCGACCTTTTTATTCTTCCCAATATTTTTGGAAAGTTTTTGCTAATATAAGAAACCCATCTGATCAGCTTTATGTGGACTAAACCATTTTTAGGCCGAAAGAATTCTTTTTTTTCCTACCAATTTTATTTTTAAATTTTCCTTGCATATGATGGTGATCTATCGCAAAAGAGCAAGTGTCATTTTAATAGAACGTTTTTAAACGTGCGAAGTAGTATCTCTAATTTTGTTCGTATCTTTTGCTGTTTACGAGAAAAATGAGAAAATCTGATTATATGAAAAAAAATTCTCCTGGCGAGAAAATTTATTTTACCCACATAAAACTCAGAAGATATCTTTATTATGAAACTAAAACTGTAAAACGAAATTCGCGAAAATATGTAATTTTGGGTTGTTCTTAAAACAACTTTTCATATTTTTAGAAAAACCACCAATATTTTATTAATTTTGAAGCTTTTTTATATTTTTCGGTCGGTTTCAAAATAAGACAATAAATGCTTTCAAATTAAAAAAGAAAACGATAAATATTTCAATGGGACAAAAGTTAGTGAGGATTAAAAAAAAATTCAGTTTAAAAAAAAGCAGAAAACATACCTATTTTCCTACTTTTCAATTTTATAAATAATGCTTCTCAAAGTTCTATAAAATATTGCTTATAATAAAAAAACTCTCACAATACTTTTGTATGAAGACAAAACACTGACATTTCCTGTTTCGTTAACTTATGTGTAATACAGTTTTTTTTCTTTTCATTTTTAGTATGAATTCTATTTAAATTATTCTTTAATAATATGTGAAGTTTAAAACTTCTAAAACACATACATATCGAGGACATAACCTTACCATCGGGATCCTTTACTTCTCGTGTCTTGACAATTTGTTCGGGTAAAAAATGTATCTCACAAACAACTTGACCATTTTTTGAAATGTAATCATGCCGAGGAATTGTTTTTTCCCATTCGAGAAGTCGATCCGAATCTGAAGGAACTGAAAGAAGAGTCCGCTTTTCTTTGCAGGAGCTGTAACCCAAATTACAAAAGGGTACTATACACGACCTGCCCTTGTAACGACCCATATTCAAAACATCAAAAGATTTAAGAAAACGTACTATATCTCACTATTATCAGCAAAAGTCAGAATTACACATTAAAACCCGCTATTTTATTATTTAAATAGTTTTGACACACACGACTCAATGTTTTTCTGGAGCAGGACGAATGACGCGCTATCTGGTAGCTAGCGGATGAGTTCACCCGTTATATGGAACTTGTAAGCGACAACAGCTGCTGTACGGAAGGTCAGTGAATCGGATACGGCTGATTTTCCCTAAGATTAAATTGGACTGATTGTCTATTTCGCAATTCGTTCCTATTCTTTCTATTATTAGGTTCTGGTTGTTCTTTTTTATTTTCAAAAGAGCTATGGGCCGCCGGATTTGCATTAATTTTTAAACTTCTTTCCCTTTCTCTTTTTTCCCAAAATATCTTTTCGTTTACTGTTTCATGATTTCGTTAAATTTAACGCTTTCCAAGAGCTCGTCTGCTTCTTTTAAAAATGGTGTGTTTTTTTATAGAAAAGAGATGTGATTAAATGTGTCATCGTTTATTTTGTTTGTGTGATACGGTCTGTCTAAGCTTGGTAGATCTCCGTGATCCCAAAAGAGTGTATTGTCAATGGGGTCAAAGGTTTTGTTGGGGATTTTAGTTGTGTCATGGAGTGGGGGTTGGTTATTTAGAGTTTGTTTGTCTCTATCTAAAACAATTATGTTACATTATATACTAATATACTGTTTTGAAGTTGAATGACAAAATGATGTCTGTTTTGGCGTATCTCATTCAATTTACGAGATACGTTTTATTAGCCTACCGATAGAATACTCAGAGTATTCTCAGGCGAAATAGCCTGGCCGGCTTGAGACTGTCTGCAGGTTCGATTTGAATGATTTAGTCTCAGAGATGGTCAGAGAGATTTGGGCGAGTCAATTTCAAGTTCCTTTTAAGAATGATGCGAGGGTCATATAATAGTCCTTTAGTAGTATTCGTCACGTACCGGGCGGGCAGAGTTATTTACAGTAGTTGGCTGTCGCTAACTCGACTCTACCTTTTTAAGTTTTTCTTCAAATTATTAACACTTTTTTAATTGAAGAATTTTCTTATGATTCTTATTTATAATTATAACTTATATACTAATATACTATTTTGAAGTTGAATGACAAAATATTGTCTATTTTGGCATATCTCATTCCATTTACGAGAAACGTTGTATTAATTCCAGTTTTAAACATTAAAAAAAGTTAGATATCTGAAATCATCGAAACCCGTAGACTCCGAATTATTATGTTTAAGGCTGTTAACTTTGATATTAAAAGAATATATTTCTAAATTTTAATCCAAAAGCTTAACAAAGGACCCTTGAGTGTCGGCTACTCTATTGAGATAGCCTTCTTGCTTGTTATTTTTAGTCGACTTCTTATTTCAATTCCAGCCTCTGCTTATTATTTATGATCGTTTTTTTATTTCAATTTCGTAAAGGACATTTTAAAGCCTTCAGACCATTTAAACGAGCTACCTGGACTTTTAAATATATCTATCTGAGTGCCTGCGGAGAATATTTCAGAGCTTCTCAGAGTTTGTGCATTTATAGACAGAAATTATTCGTTATTGTTACTGATCGTCCTTAAAATATAGAATTGGTGATGTTTAAAGATAAAAAATTGTCATTCGATATTATTTGTTCATTTTATAAACAAATTATATAAACAAATACATATTTTGGACATTGATGGTCCGAAAGCCATATTTTTCTTTCTTTTCGCCTTCAAATTGTATTATGGGAGATTTTTAGTAATACAGGCTTATAAATCGATAACCTTTGTTTATTTTATACACGAATTTTGTAAAAAAAAAATGCATAGTTTGGCCATTTATAGAAAGAAAGTATGGTTTTTTTTTCGATCATCTTTAAAATATGTAAGTGGTGATGTTTAGTGATAAAAACTTGTTATTCGATATTATTTGTTAATTTTAGAAAAAAATATTATAAAAAAATATGATAACGTCGCCGCACCACTGATATAGTTTGAAGGCGATAAGAGACAGAAACGATTAATCTCTACCCATAAATGTCCAAACAATGCATTTGTTTCTATAATTTGTTTATGAAATTAACAAATAATATCAAATCACAAGTCTTTATCACTAAACATCACCACCGATATATTTTAAAGATGATCGGGAAGAAAAAACGATACTTCCTTTCTATAAATGGCCAAACTATGCATTTGTTTATAAAATTTGTTTGCATAATAAATAAAAATGATCGATTTATAAGCCTGTATTACTAAAAATCTCCAATAATACAATTTCAAGGCGACAAGAAAGAAAAAAATGGCTTTCTGACCACAAATGGCCAAAACATGTATTTGTTCATGTAATTTGTTTATAAAATGAGCAAATAATATCGAATGACATGTCTGCATCACTAATAATTACCATTAATACATGATCAGAAAGAAAAACGATTATTTTCTGCACATGAATAACCATACTATGCATTTCATTATATAATTTAGTTATAAAATAAGCAAATTATAGCAGAAAACAAATTTTCATCATCAAGTATCATTTTGTCGATAAAATTAAGCAAATGCAACTTACAAATATACTTTTCAAGCAAACAATTCATGATTTTGACATTATTGTTAATATATTTTTTTATGATAATTATATTCGAAAACCCACTAATTATTTATTTTGCTAAGATGCTTTGTCATATATTTTGATAAAGAAAGAAAATTAATTGAATTATTTATTGACAGTAAAAAAAAAAAGTGAAAAATGACTCATTTTGTCTCTTTGTTTGCTTATGAAATAAACACAAAATAATAAAAATTAAAAAATCTAATCCATACATGTTCTTGCGCAACTATCGCTGATTATTTCTGTTAAGGAAAATTGAAGATCGGCTAAGAATTGTAGGCTTTAGGTGATTTTGAATAGTAAATTCCTGATCCTGTCCACTGTGCGCTGCAGGGAGGGTCAGGGTGGATTGGAAATAAAAGTTATTATTACGGTTTTATTTCGTAGAAACTCCTCTTCAATCTCTAGGAATTTGGGCACGTTTCATTGAAACCCTGGAGTTTCCCCATGTTTATTCACAATATTTTAAATGGTTCATTGTACCATTTTATTATAGCAATGCTTAAATACTTGTATTTATTGATAAATTTTTATGCACTTCGGGCTTTAAATACAATAATTGGAATTACCTGTATGTACAATTTTTCCATTTGAATTAAGAAAATCTCAACAGAAAATAAAAGCAATCATAATGCACGTCTTCAATTTTTAAATTTGATAATAAAATTGAAAAAGCTTTTCAATTCAAAAAGTTCGTATTCAAATGCTTAACTAATTTGCATGTATAAAATAAAAAGTACTAACACTTTTCATATAATAATTTTAAATGAAATGCAGTTAACCGACATTTAGAATTTTTAACTATTGTACACTGTTCAGTTCACAGATTCAGAATCAGATCCAGAAATATAAAATCACGTTATCATTTTCAGTGCTCTGACTTGAAGAATCAATCAATAAATTTAGAAATTTACAAAATGATATGACTTTAACTAATTGTAAAGCAGACACATGAAAAACTGAAGGAATAATTTTTTTACTCTAAACACTTTTCACATTATAAGTTAGATTAATTCTTATACATTTTTGCAGAATTTAAAGTATGTGTGAAATATTTCCAGAACTTCGAAATATCTTTTAAAATTATAAAAATCCTGCAAAATTCAAAATAATCTCCTTAAAACCTTCCACAATCTCTTTGCCAATTTTGGGAATATTTGTAAAGCTTTTTAAACGTTCTCTAATAATAATTCTTCTGAATAAGAAAGAAACATTTTTAAATTACACTGAGATTCATAAAAAATGTTTATACTTTTTTGAAGCTTTGCACAATTCCTGAAAAGCTTGAAATTTTTGGTTCGAAATCTATGAAAATATGAAAAAACTGCACACTATGTCGTCGCTATTTGCATCGAAATTTGCATCGTATTTGAAATCATTCCAATTGTTGAATTAATTTTAAATCTTCAAAGATTCTCAATATCTTCTTAATATATAATAATTCTTGTGATTGTATTTGTTTTTAGCAAAAGAAGAATTAATTATAGATTTTTTATAATTGAATTGCTACGAGATTGCTGAATAAAAACCAAAAATCTAATCTAATCTAGTAAGGTGTTTCTAATAGATAAAGTGCGAAAATAGTGAGTCTGGCTTCCGTTCAATAGTCTGCTTTCATTCAAAAATCACATTTTCAGAAATTCCAGGGGAACGGGGAAAATGTTAGAAGGGAGTAAGGGTGGCGATTCGGATCCTCGGCAGTAAAATTTCCATGACATGGCAAATGCGACTTACCATGTTCTTAGTTGAGACAGCAGATATGCGTACGTCACTGGGCTGGAAGCGGCCACCTTATGCTTGGTTCACGTGCATGCAATGGCACGTTTTCAAAGGAGATCGGAAAAAAAATCTCGTTCCATAAGCATTTGTACATTTTTCAACAGTTGAAATGGATATAGTTAGATTCTAGTTAGATGAAGATTGAGATAGGTCGAGGTTTTTAGCGATAACTGTAGCGTGCGCGTCTCGCCACCTAGTAATAGGGGAGCTTACAGCCGCTTATAGCATTAGCTGTTCTAGTGAAAGTTCCACAAAAATTCAAATTGGTTAAATGGAAAAATGGTTTTATTATAAACAAATGTTAATTTTTTCTTTTAAAACTGAATAACTTAACTTTTAACTTGTTCTGTGAATAGCCTAGAAACTTTTATTATTAATTTGTATTAAAAAGAGCTATTTATCATTTATCCTATTCAAATTTTCGCAGAAAAATGCACTGATTATTTTTATAACCTTTTTCATCAGTTTGTACCTCATTACTGTATTCGAAATATAATTTGTTATATCATTTACTACGTATTTCTATCCAAATTTGTACGAAAATTCCGGATATGGTGGCAAATTCTTCAGAATCAAAAGATCGTACACCAGAGCAGGTGGAAACATAGGTCGTCATCATTTTAGATTCTTATTCCAAAGTTGGACATTTGCAAAATTATTTAATCTGTAATGTTAATTTTCAAATAAAATAATTGCATGTAAAATAATAAGAAGCGAGGTTCTAGTGTATTCATAAAATTCGCCTGCTCAGCTAAAGCTGAAGTAAAAACTTGGAAATCATGGAAACGTCCGGCAATTTTCTCGTTCAGGGAAAAGTCAGGGCATTTCCATAAAAAAATAATATAATAAAGTCACTGACATTATTCAAATTCGGTTAATTATAGATAAGTATGCAAGGCGGACAGCAGCAGAAATGGATGATCAGCGTCAAAAGACGCTTGCATACGAGTACTTGTGTCATCTTGAAGAAGCTAAGAAGTGAGTCGAAAAATCGTATGCAATGTGCTTTATTAAAGATTTAAGAACACAATAATGAATATAATATATAATGATATAATGCATAATAATATGAAATTGCAAACATCTTGGAAGTAAAGTTAAACAAATTTTAACGAATTTCAGATGGCTGGAAGTATGTTTACGAGAAAATCTGCCAACGACCACCAAATTAGAGGAAAATTTGAGAAATGGCGTATACTTGGCAAAGCTCGGACACTTTATGGCTCCCGATATTCTTTCATTGAATAAAATTTACGACATCGAACAAAAACGATATACTATGGCTGGTTTAGAGTTTCGTCATACAGATAATATTAATCACTTTATGAGATGTTTGAAATCAATGCATCTACCGATGGTATGACTATTTTTAATTTCTAAATTCTGTTCTTTTATATTTTTCATAGTACATATCTCATACGCGATTCCATTACTTAATGAATTTCTTTGAAACGTAATTAGTTGTAGTACTTGCCTTTTAGATTTATCTTTTATCTTTGTTTCTTGTAGTACTAATAAGAAAAAAATGTCATAACTTCGATTACATTTTTAGAAACTAAAGCAGTGTAAAATGGGAAAGCTAACAGTTTTAAAAAATTATTACATTTTGAAGTTTAAAGTTTTTTCAACTCCATATAAGTATATTTAGAACATTTGTAAAGAATTCACCATTTTATAGAAACTAATTTCTCGTTATATATCAAATGTATCGAATATAATAAATATTTTTGTGTAATTTAAATGCAAATGTTCTTTCATAACAGACATTTCAGCCAGAAACGACAGACATCTATGACAAAAAAAATATGCCACGAGTCATATATTGCATTCATGCTTTGAGTACACATTTATTTAAACTGGGAAAAGCCCCTCAAATTCAGGACTTGTACGGGAAAGTGAGCTTCACTGGTAAGTACAAATACTGTTAATTTAGACAAATTGTCCATCAGGGAAGGGCTCAATCTGTCGCACAGTGCTTCATAAATGGATATTCGTGGACATATGAAGCCAAGTCTCATATCTTGACCGATCAAAAAAATTAAAAAAGATACTCTACGTAAAATTCCGCTTATATATCTCGACTCTTCTGAGGTGAAATATTTCTTCCGATTGGCGGTCAGGTGCTCTTACAAAAACATCCTGCCAATGAATTTATGATGTTACCTAGTACCCTTATGAGAAAGAAGTGTTGGTAAGTATTGGATCCAGTACTTTTTTTCACAAAAAAGTATTGGATTTCCAATACTTATTCGCGAAAAAAGTATTAGATCCAATACTCAACATACTTTTTTTCATAAGGGTATTAACAGTTTATTCTTATTTAGCGTTTCCGAAAGTTACTACAAAATCTATGTATTTGTATGCTTATAAATAATTTTTCGGTTTCAATAGACATACAGAGTGCCCCAGATTTAATTGTTCTGCATGAAAAAAATAAAAAATTCCTTTTACAAAAGAGCGCGCACTGCGCTCGCACTTTGAGTAAAAAAGTCTGATTCTCACGATAACCGACAGAAAGGCGAAGTTTGATTATTAAAACAAAGAAAGGAAGTACGTCTTGCACAAATATTTTGACTAGTCTAATTGGAGGATACTAATTAGGTTACTACTTGAGGAAATAAAATTATTTTGAAGAGTTATAGGAAAATGCCCCAGAAAGCAACCTCTCAAGATCACTTATCTTTTGCTCTTAGCGGTATAAGACACTTTATATGTCGCGTACTTAGGTAGATAACAGATTTTTTGCAATAAACAAGTTCTTTAGACCCCATAATTTTTTTATGAAAACAATAATCCAATAAACCTCCATTTTTCTTTCCCAACTTCTAAACGAAACGAGGTATTGCTCTGCAAGTTTGCGAAATGATAGAGGAGGTAATAAAGTGCATGTCTCTTTTGTTCCGGTAGAAATTTTGAAGAAGAAAAAATTTCAAAGAAAGTAAAACTGGAAGCTATATCAGTACTTTTCTTTTCCAACTTACGTCCACGCGGAATACGATATCGTATTGAAAAGTTGCCACGATAGATAGAAGGCAAGAAGGATGGTGTCTCTGGTCCCAAATGATTAGAATTATAAAAAAGTTTTTGTTTTTAAATACTAATTCGCAAAAATACCGACCATGCTGTAAAACCCTGCAAGCAATTTTCAATGTTGTCAATGGGCTATTTATGAGGTTTATATTGATCAAAGTGGAGCAAAACAACAAAAAACGCTCACGAATATTATACACAAATAATTCAAAAACTAATGTTTGGACTTGCAATGCAAGTAAACAAATTTTGTCTGACATAGTATCAACTGTTTCAGAGCAGCGTTATTGCAGCGAGTAGACAACTTCGAACTTCTGCGGATCTGTGGGTAATACAGATTGCATGATTACCGTCAGAGAAAGATTGCAGTCAAACTTCTGCCGTAAAGCCTAATGCGTCGGTCGATATTTCATATGTTCATAAAGAAACTTTTTTCTTCCTTTAACGTTGTGGCTTGTCACAAACGGTCCTTTAATATTTATTAATATTTTCCAAAAATTTCGCCGCGTTATTTATACTTTTATTTTTCAATATGGATGAAAAAATAATTATCTCAGGACTACCTTGATCAGCTGGTCCACTGGTTACATGGCCTTAAAGAGTGCTAGAAATATTTTTCCAACCTTACTAAGAAAGATCATACCATTTCCAAAGTGATAACAGATTTTGGCCTCACTGATTTTTTCATCAACTCATTGACCCAGCGGATCATATTCTAACATCTTTAAGAAATCACTCTTACAGTAAAAACGATCAAAATTAATTTTAAGGGGCTTAAAACAATAATTTTTACTGTTCTGAGAAAGAACGAAAAATTTACGAATTGATCAAAGTTTTTGGTTCACGTATTTTTTCATCAACTCAATAACCTAGAAGATAATGTCCTGCTAGAGTAGTTTTTCAAGGATGCTAGGACATCATCGTCGGTTGATAGAGTTGATTAAAAATGAATTCGGGCTAAAATCTTTTATCATTTAAGAAATGTTTCTAGCGCCCTTTAAATTAAATTTCGTTCGATCCTATAGCAAGGTTGGTTTTATAAGAAAGAACATCATCGGTTTAATTCATTGAGTTGATGAAAAAATCAGTTATGCCGAAATTTGTTGTCACTTTGACAATCTTACGATCTTTCTGAGTAGCTTTAGAAAAAAAAAAAACATATAGCACCCTTTAAGTAAATTTAACCGGTGTATCTGCAAGTGTACATCCTTAGGTTTATTGTGTTGCTAAAAAAATGATAGTTTCCGAAGAATTCGTTTATTGCAAAAAATCTTGGATCTCCCTTAGAATGCTCCAAACGCATCTATTGAAGAACTATTTCACTAAAGGAATTAGTATGTTCCTATTATTTTTCGAAACCATTTTACTTCCTTAAATACGACAGTTGAAAGTAAAATTTTGGTCCCTAAAAACGATGCCGGCGTGATTTCATTTTGGTTGTTATTTTTGTTGTCGTACCAAAACCAGCGCTCGGAGGGTTGACTCTAGTATAAAAAAAAAAAGAATGAGAAAGTAGAAAGATTTTGTGGATTCAGACGCTTTAAATGATTTGTATCTGAATCATTGGTGAGCCAAGCGATGGGCGAACGAGTCTCCGGGGAAGTCTGCAATCCAATTACAAATCACCTAGTTACTAGTATTCTCATTTGATAAAATTTTGTTTAAAAAAAATTATTTACACACGAAAAGCTTTGATGCTCATTTTTTATCACTCATTTATGCACATAGGTAAATCACAATACTATCACTATCCCTGAATAGTAGAAAAGCATCCTTTAAAATAATTGAGTGAAACTCATGACAGGCGACAGATGTCTAACGAAATTTAAACGAGACTGCTCTTCTATGGAGCGGATACCAAGAGTGACCTCATCAAAACGGGATCGCCAAGTCGGTTGCGATTCCTTCGAGAAATATGTTCTTGGCTTCAATTCTTTGGAACCGATTTTTCATGTTAGGGAATCGATTTCAGGAATCCAAGTTTTTTCCGCTGGAAGTCATAAAAATTAATTTTCAACCGAACTGATGAATTTTCAACTAAAATTCTGACTCTCCATCTGGAATAGAATAACTTTATGCCAAAAAAATGAATTTTCAACTAAAAAACGCAAATTGTTAATTCAAACATTGAATAGTTACATTTTCCGTTCATAAAATTAATTTTCAATCAAAGACCTAAATTTTAAGAAACAATAGGGGAATATTCTATTGAAATAGTTACATTTTTGATTTAAAAAACTAATATCAACAAAAAAAAACTCATTCGAAAAAACTAGCTACATTTTCAAACAAAGCGATGAATTTTCATCTCAAATTATGACTCTGCAAACTGTAACAGTTGAATTTTAAGCCAAAAAAATTAATTTTCTACCAGAATAGTGAATCTTTAATTATAATATTCAAATTTTCAACAAAAAAGATCACGTTTTAACCAAGATGGTTAGTTTCTATCGAAAATGAACTAATGAAAAAGAAGGTAATTTGCAAATAAAAATTGTAGAGTTAAATTTTTGGTTAACAAAATTTATGTTAAACCAATGAACTGAATTTTTATTTGAAATGATGTATCTTCAACCATAAAAATTAACTTACAACAAAGAGGTAGGTGATAAGGCGGTAAACGTCACGGAGCTTTAGGTAAGGTAGGATACCGACGGAACGGAGTCCACAAACTGGCGCTAGAGGGCAACAGTTACTGGACGATCGCACAGATCAGCAAGCCATAGTAGCAACAAGAGCTGACGTTGCTAAAAGCGTTGATCGCAGTGACAACAGCGGTGAGGAAAGTGTCGAGAAATCAACCAGGGAGGGGAGAATAGCGGAATCAGGTAGGGCAAATAACGTGGAATACCGTCAAATTTACAGCGCTTTAACAAGCTAGGCAATGCGGGTTCAAATAGGAGTCTAGACGAATGACAAAAAAGGCAAGCGCAACTAGCTGTGAAGGGGAGGATAAAAGGAAAAGAGAGGCAGGGGACGATGATGTAGAAAGAGACAAAGGTAATAAGTAAGTTAGAATTAAACGGAAAACACCAGAAAGAGATAGGGGAGATTGGGGGAAGTTTGAAAAATTGGAAGCTCTCATAAAAGGGTTCAGAGAGGAAAAAGAGAGAGAGATTGGATGAAATGAATAGGGACATGAATAGGCAGATAAACGACGTAAGGGATTGAGAATAGACAGAGAGAGGTTGACGAACAGAGACCTAGAGAGATGAATCAGTTGGAAGAACGGGTAAGCAAGTTAGAAATTAGGAATGAGCATATGGGGAAAAAAGAGAATGAGGAAATAGTGAAAGGAAATGAAAAGAACGTGCAAAGCGAAAATGAAAGATTGAAGAAAAGAGTGAGTGAGATTGAAAGAAGATTAGAAGGAGAAGAAAGGGCAAAGATGAAAAATAATTTAGTAGTTAAGGGATTAAAGGTGGAGAGTGAAGCAGGAGAAGTTGAAATAAAAAATCTTTTGAGAGATATTAGAGTACATGTAAGGGTAGAAGGTGTCAAGCGAATAGGAGGGATGAAGTAAAGAAACAAAGGAATGTTTCTAGTAAATGTAGGGAGTGAGGAGGAGAAAAAGAAAATTATGGAGGGAAAAAAATTATTGAGAGGAAGAAGGGAAAGAATTAAAGAAGATCTAACATGGAGGGAGAGGAAAAAGAAATGGAAAATAGAGCAGAGGGTACAATGGTAAGAGGGATTAGAGTTGGAAAAATCAAAATAGCGGTGGTTTGTGTATATAGAAGAAGAGGGGAAGAAGAAGCTTGGAGAGCCATTAAGACGTCGATGGAGGAAAAGAAAGAAGAGTTGGTTTTAATAGGAGGTGATTTGAATGTATGAACTGGCGGACAAGGGTCAAGTACTTGGGATGGAGAAAAGGAGGCATATGTAAGGAGTTCCAGACATAGGGAGATAGGCAGGGATGGGAGGAGGGTACTAGACATAATAGGAGAAACAGGATGGTCTATATGTAATGGCAATATAAAAGGAGATGGGAAAGGAGAGATGGCATTTTCAGGGAAGTGAGAGACAGTGATAGACTACATCCTGGCGGAAGGAAGAATGAGGAATTTTATAAGTTGCATGAAAGTGGGTAATAAGATTGGGTCTGAGCACTTCCCGTTTAGCTACACTGAAAGGTGGTGGCCAGAAGCGAGGCAGTTGGAGAAAGCAAGTAGGGGAGCTAGAGATAAGAAAATGGGAACCTGGGAAGTAGATAAACTGAAAGAGTTTAAAGAAAAAATCGAAAAGATTAGGTTTATAGAAGAGGAGGGAGTAGACTCGTTAATGGAAAGATGGAAGGAGTCCATTGAGAAGGTAAGGCTGAGATAGGTAAAAAAACAGAAAGAGAAGGGGAAAAGAAAGGCTGATGGGACGAGGAATGTAAGGAGAGTAAACAGAAAATGAAAGAGTGTGTAAGAAAATGGAGAATATGAGAAATAGAGAAGGGGGCGTACATTTGGAGAAAAGTGAACATAAGAGGATGCTAGAAAGGAAAAAGTACCAGGAAGAAGTAGAAAAAGCGATCAAAGAAGGTAGGATGTGGGATGTGATAAATAAGGAAAAAGGTGGAAAGAAGGGCGTGAATGAAGAAATAGAATTGAATGAGGGGACAGACTATTTCAAGGGTCTGTTAGGAGGAGAATATAATAGAATAACAGGGGAAAATATAAAGTTTGTACAAGGAGAAATGGAGGTGGGGAATATAATAAAAAGAGAAGAAGGGTATGCGGCAATAAATAGATTAAAAAGGAACAAGACGGGTTTTAGAAAAGGGATGGGAACCATAGAAAACATTTACGTACTGAACTACTTGGTTAACAGAAATCTAGGGAGAAAGAGAGGGAAATTAATCGTGTTATTCATGGACTTTAAAGCAGCTTGTGATTCAGTAAACAGAAAAGTGTTATGGAAGGCAATGAAAGAGAGGGGAATAGAAGGAAGGCTGTTTAATATGCTGTTAGCAGATCTAGAGGAGAAACTAAATGAGAAAGAAAAAGGGGTGCGATATTGGATAACAGAAAAGTATACTCTCTAGCTTATGTGGACGACGTAGTTTTGTTAGCAGACGACGAGAAGGTAATAAACCTAATGATGAGAATTTTTGAAGAGTTTGTGGTTGCAAAGGATCTGACGGTGAACGTAGAGAAGACCAAGCTGATCTGTTTCAGAAGTAGAAACACCATAATAGATTATGTTTGGAAGATAAACGGAGAATCAGTGGAAAGGGTGGAGGAGTTTTGTTAATTAGGTTTTTGTTTGAAGTAGGAAGGGTAAACGAGCACCAGGTGGGGAAAAGATTTGAATGCGCGAGTAAAGTAATGGGCCAAGTATGGGGCATAGGAAAGAGAAGGTTCAAGGACGATTGGAGGATGAGGTTCAGATTGTTTGATGCGTTGGTTTGGGCGGTGTTGTGCTATGGAGTGGAGATCTGGGGATGGAAGGAACATAGGAAAGTAGAGAGCATACATGAGCGATTTCTGAGGTGGGTAATGGGGGTTAGCTGGAGCTGCTCAGGATACATGTTAAGAGAAGAATTAGGAAGGGGAAAATGGTTAGTAGACAAAAGATGAGAGTCTGGAGGTTTGAAGAGACACTAAAAAGGGGAGAGCGAAGCAGAATAACTCAAGCATGTTTGGGTCAAAATTCGGAACAATGTGGCGAGAGGAAATCGGGGAAATTCAAAAGGGGAGAAAGAAAGGAGAAAGGTGAGAAGGGCTTGTAAGATACGAGAAGGGGTTGTGGAGTGGCAGGACATAGAGTAAGAGCTATTAGTTAAACAAGGAGAAGAGAGATGGACAAAGATTATAGATTCGAGGTACAATAGATAGTATGTGATGGTCAAAGGGTTGACGGAACCAGAAAATCTGCAAAAAATAAAAAAGGAAGACAAATCGAGTAGGGTGATATTGTTTAGAATGGGAGAAGGAGTGAGAGCTTGTAAATATTGGATGGATAAAGAGGAGAATCTATGTAGAGTATATGGATACGAATTGGAGTCATGGGCGCATGTTTTAGAGAGATGCAATGGAGTGGAAGATGGGTAGTTGAGTGTGAATGAGTGTGTAAGATGGATTTTAGGTGGTAATATACAGGGAGGATGTGCATGAAGAAATTGGAAGAAGTAAGGGAAATCAAGAGAATAGAGCAGAGCCAAACGGTTGATCCTGAAAGAGGACATTAAAAATCAAAAGTTAAATTCAAAATTGTGCAAAACGTTTGTTTTTTATGGTAAGAGGAAACGGAAGCCCTGTATTTAATATTTATGTTTCTAAATATTAATTTTGCGAGATCAGGAAGAGACAGAGAAGAATCGTTAAAAATAATAAGTTCAAGTTTTATTTTAAGTATAGAATACTTGGAAGACTAAGACAATTTTTTTGGAACCACATAGATGACTCACTCACTTGTTTATATAGACATTTTTGTAAGATGTAATATTTAATGTCTTTATTGTGTTAATCACTTTAATGATCCGAAAAGATCGGACAGCGATCTGTCGCGATTCACTGCTGCTCGCACACTGTGTTTCTCAAGCGACAAGGCTATCATCGCACATTCAAACGGAGAAATCACGTGACTTCAAATATTTCTTTAAATAATTAGGAAAATAAAAATAGCTTTGAAATAGGCGATTTCGATAAATTGAATAATTTTCAATCGCAGACAGTCTCATAAAGACGAAACATCACAACTTTAAACATACCGCGCGCCTCGTGAGTGGTAACTGCACGACGAAAGGAAAAAACAGTAAGTGCGTAATCGAGTATTTGTCAACAACGCAAATGCCGCCAGCCGTAAAGAAACAGTATAAATATAACAAAAATTTAATAGTCTTAGCCGCCCGCCATAATCCACTAAGTTTACATAATAATTTCTTATAAATCTAATTAATAATAGTTGTTCAGATTTCGCTCATTTCGTTCGCTCTCACTGGTAATAGACAAATCCGAGTAATTGGACGTTCGTATTCCGAGCTGGCAGTTTTCACGCGAACAGAACGTACTAAATCGTCCTTTCCCTTGTAGCATTTAACTATGCGACTTAACAACCTCCTAGAAGACGGTAACGAATCATGTTTCAAAAGAACGATATCACCGATCACAAGATTTATCTCTTTGTTGAACAATTTGTTGCGTTTTTGTAAAGACTGTAAATAATCAGCAGTTCATCTTCTCCAGTAAATATCTGAAATTTTTTGTACTAACTGCCATAGATTTAATCGATTTTCCGAAGTAAATTCCAATAAGGATTCTGGAATGCTGGTCAAAGGGGCTCCAAACAGAAAATGTCCAGGTGTAAGATAGGAAAAGTCTTCAGGATCATTTAAATCATTTGCATCGTTGCGACGGTAGAAAACATAGTTAAATCGCTTCAGTTGTAAACTTGAACAAAGAATTTGAACGTGACGTGGTCACGTTTACACCTCGAGCGTAATCGGTTATGGGCTACGACGAGTGTTGTTAAATACGGTTATTGGGTGCGTGGAGCTGATGTGTATTGGCCTAGAGAGCCAACTTATTCGTGAACTGGCTTAGTGCTGTATTAAAAGTATCCAGAAAGGAATACGGTTACAGAAAACCGTCGTGTGGAAAAACGACGTATACATCGAAATTAGGTGTTTGTGCTGACCTGGTAGAAAAAGGGAAGGTGAAGCGGACGCGTTCGTCGAGAAAATTCGATGGGTAACGCAGAGAACGTTTTCGAATTTTCGAGCAAAACAAGATGGCGGATGTAAACGCGAACAATCACGGGTTGGATCTGAATGTTCGAAATGGGTCTCCTGAAATTGAAGACTTCCGCGGATTTGAGCCAAACGGCCAACAGCGTCGCGTACACGAAGATTTAAATAGTGTGGCTGGATCTGAGTATCCCGGAGTCTACAGAGCTCCAGTAGGAGGAGCAGTCATGGCAAACGTAGAAGACATTATTGCAGCGACTACGAGGGCAGTGATAGAAGCCATGCGAATTGGAGGTCAGGTGAGCAACAGTGGGAATCATTAAGAAACTGCACAAAGGAATAATGCTAGACCAGCAGCACACAAATACAGTGAAATCGGACATTTGATTACTTTTTTGGGGAAGATGATTGTACCAGACACAACAATGAGATATGCTGCGATTTTGGGGCGCGATTTTCTAAATACCCCAGGGTTAACATTGATTAGACGTAAAGCAGTAACTTTTGAATACGAAGATCCGGAAAATGATATAATGTTTATTAATATTATTGAGCAAGAACCTGATACATCAAGTGATTTGTCAGTGAGTCAAATAGGATCTAAAGTTACATACGACCATACAAATATTTTGAAAATTTTACTAGATGAGTATCGCGAGGAACCGGAAATATCGAGTCCAAGTCCTTTCGAGATGTGAATCAACCTAACCTCCAAAGAGCCTTTTTATTTTAAATTGCGTCGATTGTCATAGGTCGAACTTTTAACACTGCGAGAAATTATAAAGGGACTTTTAGATCGAGGGCACATAAGATCGAGTCAGTCAAACTACAGCAGTCCAATAGTTTTAACTAAGAAAAAAATAGAGAACTAAGGTTATGTGTTGATTTCCGTGCATTGAACAAAATAAAAATCCGCGAGCATTTCCCTCTACCACGCATAGATGATCTTTTAGATCGACTGCATGGTAAAGTCTAGTTTACTAAACTTGACCTTAAAGATGGTTTTCACCATATCAGAATGTCCGAGAATTCAATTAAGTATACAGCGTTTAGTACTCCGGAGCGACAATATGAATATCTACGAATGCCATTTGGACTCGTGAATGCGCCGTCTTATTTCCAATGGTATTTACATTGCATTTTCCAAGACTTAATTAACGAGGGCAAACTGCTTTTATACTTAGATGACTTCCTAATTGCGACTGAAAGTCTCGATGAAAATTGGTCGGTTTTAAGAGAGGGTCTAAAATTAATGGCAAAACAGGAATTGAAACTACGTTTAGATCAATGTATTTTTGGGGTTTTAGTAATTGAATACTTGGATTACCACATTAGCAGTTATGGGATTCAACCGAGCCGAGAACACATCAAAGCGATTTCAGAATATCCCTTACCAAAAAGTGCGAAGCTAGTTCAGCAGTTTCTAGGGCTAGTTGGTTTTGTACGTCGTTTTATACCCAATTTTGCCTTGTTATCCAAACCGTTGTATGGACTCTTAAATAAGGGATCCGAATTTGTTTCTGGGAAAAAATAAATGCGAGCTTTTGAGACCTTATTAGATAATCTGACCACCGAGCCTGTCTTAGCTGTTTATAGTCCTACTACTCTTTACACGGAGTTACACACAGATGCGAGCGCGTTAGGATTCGGGGCTATTCTTTTGCAGTGGCAAAAAGATAATTATTTGCATTACGTATTTTATTTTAGCAGGCGAACTACCGAGTTAGAAAGTAAATATCACGGCTACGAGCTAGAGATGCTAGCCATATTTTACGCGTTAAAACGATTTCCACTTTACTTCACGGGAATACCCTTTGTAATATGCACCAATTACAACGCGATTAAACAAACCCTCAATAAAAAAGAAATCAACTCCAATATTAACCGATGGGCCTTGTTTTTTCAAACTTTCTCGTATACGATAGAGCACAGAGTTTCCGAACGTATGAGGCATGTCGATGCTCTAAGCCGTGAAGTCTTTGTAATCGAGACTTTCACCTTCGAACAAGAACTTATGTACAAACAGTTGTCTGATCCAGAACTGAAAGAAATCCGCGAACCGTTAGAGCAGGGAAATAGTGACTGGTACGAAATTCGTAATGGTTTGCTCTTTAGAAAGTACAAGGATTCTACTCTTTTCTTTGTGTCTGCGACTATGATCAATAGCGTAATTAGATTTTTTTGGGGTTGATAAAACTGTAGAATTGCTCTTGAGGTGCACTGGTTCCCAGAGTTGTGTAAAAAACCAAAAGAATATGTGGGTAATTGCTTGAAGTGTTTAGTGTATTCTGTGCAATCTGGTAAGAGCGAAGGTGAATTACATCTGTGGGACAGGGCAAAAAGACCTTTCGAAGCAAGTTTTATCGACCACTATGAACCCTTGAAATCTGCGAGTCTTGGTTACAAGCATTTCTTCCTGGTTATTGATGGTTATACTAAATTTGTGATATTCTACCTTGTTAAGTCGACATCAGCGAAAGAAACAATAGCGAAACTTGAGAATTAGATATATCACTACGGTAAAACGAGATCTTTAGTTTCAGATAGGGGAAGTTGTTTTACTTCTCAAGAATTTTATCAGTTTATGACTGCAAGAGGTATCGAACATATCAAAGTAGCAGCTGGCTCTCCTCGCGCAAGTGGCCAAGCTGAATGTGTATTTAGATTCCTAAGGTCAACTTTGTCTAAAATAGTGGAGTCTTCTGTGTAGAAAAAGGACCTGGAAAATGCACAATTTGTAATTAATGACACTGTAAATAGAGCAATAGGTTGTTTACCAGCTCGTATTCTTTTCGGAGCGGACCAAGTAGGGTTACTTGACGAAGAATTAAGGAAATATTTTATTAGAACTCGAAAACGAAGAGGAACCACCTGAGCTTAGAGTTAAGTTGCGTGAAAAACCGATGTAATCTGCGAAAAAATGCGATTGAAAAACAAACAAGCGTTCGACGAAAAACACAAATGTCCTACGAAATACGAAAGTGGTGATTACATTATGATACCAAATGTGGTTACAGAAAAAGGTGTTATTCAAAAATTATTACCTAAATTTAAAGGACCCTACGAAGTAAAGAAGGTCTTGCGTAATGACCGTTACATAATAGGAGATATCGATGGGTTTCAAATAACTCAAAAACTGTTCACTAGTTTTTATAGTTCCGACAGAATGCGCCTATGGGACGGACAAACAATGACTCGCTTTGCAGACGATCCTCATGATCGGGGTGATCATTTGTCAGGATAGGCCGAGCTGTAGTCGATATATTTAAATCGAACCATTTTGAAATTTCGCGCCGATATGCGAGTGACATCTATAGATAGCGTTTGATTATCGGGGATCGAATCTTCCGTTCGATAAAAGAAGAAAAGTCTCAGTCTTGTATTAGCCATATTTCAATAAACTCTTTTTCACAGTTCTTATGTAAAACGGCCTTTTTTATCTACCGCTCGACTATCCCCTTGGGTTACTACAATTCAAATTTTTTCAAATAGATTTTCTGACCTATGACTTTAATTTTGTTCACAATTTTCATACCAAATGTTGTTATAAATGGAGCGGTTAGTTTTTGTTAGTGTAGTATGCTGAGTGCGTAAAATAGGTGGCCCGCACGAGTAGATAATACTATTTTTTTAGATGTACGTAACAGTAAACTTAAGTATTTAACCGTATCTTTTGTTCTGCACATCATATATCGGATATATTCTGTTATGGCAGTTATTCAAATTCTGGAAGAGTAATTTCACATTCATGGTCAGGGATACAAAAAATTATGTGGATCACTTCGAAGATTCTGATAGTTTTTTTGGCTTTCTTGTTCGTTTTCATGTGATAGCACTTCCATATTTTTCGAATTCTGTTCTTCATTTTTTTTTATTTACGCGAAATGTCAATCTCTCAACGTTATTGGGAATCTTTTCGATCTTGCTCGTTTTGTCGAGATGCTCAACTAAAATCACGAGGTACGGAACAACTTCTCATTGTCGTCAGTCTGGATATTTTCGAAAGTCAGTGTTTTCTTCGTTTAAGTATAATTTTAAACATACACTTATAGAAATGATTGGATAATCCTGCCCGTAAGTTTTTTGCTGCATCCAATTTTGTTGAGTGCTGGGGCGCCATCAATTTCGTTGACTTAGGCAGCTACTTTTAATGAACATGGTGTAGTGATATTTTGGCTGCCTTATTCAAATACCTTGGTCAGAACTACTACTCAAAATGTTACCGTGCCGTTGTGTTTTCTGACTCGCGTATGTCAGATGGATTGCATATCAAAACCTGTTTGCAGCCTGAACGCAAAATGTAGTTGATACCTGTAAAAAATAAACATTTATGTATATAAAATCATTGCGGATCTTATAACATAATCCGCTGTGTTAAATACTCTTATGCCAATTTATTAGTGAGCCGGTCGTCTTCGAATACAAACACCTTTCTGTAGTAAAAAATGGAGTAGTTCAGTGGGTAATAAAAATCAAAAGGATTACAAATAGGGACGATCGTTCGCTCGGAGAATGTTCGATCGATCACCTCAACCATATTATATCGATCTAAATCTCGCTAAATTCAGTTTGCGGAAACTTAAACTGTATTATAAAAGAAGAAATAGGAAACTATTTTTAACATGCGGTCATCCTGTAATTCAGTTCGTCCTCGAACTGTTTACTCGACTACAAAATCTTTGAGCTTGCTTGGTTGCCTCACTACTCTGGAACTTCGTCTAAACGGCTTTGCTAATTCTGGGATACTTGGAGGTTCGTTTTCTTTTGATAAATTTTCTTTAAGGATAACTTTCTTCGTTTTTATGACCTGATATTTAACAGGTTTGCCCACATTCTTTGGTTTGAGTTCATCTTCGTTACTGTTGAAACTAAAATTATATTATGCAATGGAAGGACGCCAAATTTTTAATTGGCCCACATGAGCTGTTGTTGCGTATCATCTACCGGGAGCATACGTACATTCAAGTAGAACTTGAGTTATGTATGACGAGTCAGTTTTCGCAATCTTCTTCATTGTAGCGACAAATGTATCCATACAGGAATTGAAAACGACTTAAACTTGTGGTACCCTGTTGATGAAAACGCACTAAAAAAGTAAAGACACTCCACTCCTCTCGAAGTATCCATTTAAATTTTCAAAAGGCTATTTTCATCCAACAAATCTAATCTGTGAAGTCCTGGAAAAGGTGTGTTAGTGAAAATCTGCTTGCTATGCCAATGCGACTAGGCTACCAAGTAGACCAGCTGAAAGGGATTAAAAAACGAAATTAGCATTTGGCGAGGTAGTTAAATCTCGTTCTATTAAAGCTAATCGTTTGTCCCAGTCTCGGCCTGCATTATCCCTCATGTTAGCTTGAATAGCGGACCACAAGGTGTGATTCACACGTTTTACTAATGCGTTATCCTGTGGATGCTTGGAGGATTTCAGGGTATGTTGAATTCCCTGCTGATCACAAAATTCTTATAAGATATTCAAAGTGAAACACGTTCCTCTGATGTAATAATTCTTTGAGGGGCTCCGTACTTTAGAACAAAATCCTTGAGAAAATATATGACCCCAGTTACTTTGATGTTTCGGAATCCCCTTAAAATTGTGAATCTTGTCAGTGTGACTGTTAGAACCAGAACATATTTGTTACCATTACTTGAAGTGATGAACGGACCTACGTGATGCATGTTGAACTGACTTATTTTCGCTACAGTTCGCTTGAAACCTTAATGTGAATGTAATTCGTGAAATAGCACAACTGTCCTTATACGCAGATTTTTCGGAATTACATATTTGAAACTATCCTTTATTCGCTTGTAAATAATACCGTCATGCAACTCGTAGTCTTTTACTTTATCAACCTTGCTAAGCGAATTAAAGCATCTAACCACCTGGGGCTTCTTATATGTGTTGGCGTTAAGACAAAGCAGCGTCGCTTGAACGGTTACGATTTTAAAGTGAATATTAATTAACAAGATTCTCAAACGCGATACGGCCCAAATAATTGCCAATCATTCCAATTTCATAGAATGATAGTTGCGTTCTCTCTCACTCGTGCGTCAACTTATTGCGTAAACCACATGTAACATCTAGTTTTCGCCTCTTTGAAATAACCTAATCGCAAGACCATTTGCACACGCATAATTATGTAATTCTGTTACTTTTTTCGGATGAAACGCAGCTAGTATAGGTTTGGATACTATTTACCTTTTTTACCACGTTAAATGCGGCTTTTTCTTTCACTCCCCAAATGAATCGTTGATTCGCACGAAAAGGTTACTTAAGGGTTTTGGCATTAATACGAAATGATGGATAAACCTCCGGAAAAACCCTGCGAGGCCTAAGAAACATCTTAAGGCGTATTCAGACGAGCAGTTCCCGGTTCCGTTTACGGTTCCAATCCTGACAGTTATCAAAACCGGGAACCGCTCGTCTGAATACAGCTTTACTCCATGTACATCACTTGGATAGGAAAAATCGAGAATCGCTTGTAATTTCGCTCTACCTAGTTCAATCCCCGTCTCGGAAATTTGAGCCCTAGATAGGTCACTTTTGATTTTAGAAATTCGCATTTAGTCGATTTTCTCGTTAATTTAGCCTTCCTTAGCGTTTCTATAACCATCATCAATCTTTTTTTAGGTCAGGTCAATGTTCATCCGGAAATGGTATGTCTTTCAATCAAAACAACACACCATGATCACGTAACGGTCCTATTACCCTTGATAGTAATTTAGAAAAATAGAACGCAGCATTGATTAATCCAAAAACTATCCTAGTAGGTTCTCCAGTTTCATCCGGAGTAATAAAAGCTGTCATCGCGCGCTTATATTTCGTCAAAGGTACTTGCAGGTACACATGTGATAAACCCAAGTTTACAAACAAAGATCTGCCACCTAAAAGTGTTAGATAATCGTCAAGATCAGGCAATGGAAATTTCATTCGTTCTGTCTGCGTATTGAGCTTCCGCAAAACCTATTACTAGTCGTGGTTCGTCCGTTTTCTTTTTCACCAATAGTACAAGGCTAGCATACGGAGAATCAGTTTCGGTTGCTATACCTGTTTCTTTCCATTCGAGAACAATTTCTTTAATTTTCGCACGTTCTACATTACTTGGGCTATAAGGATTATAAGGAAATGGCTTAATATCTGATTTTAATTTGATGTCTATCGCTATCTCGCCAGTACGTCTTCATTCCTGTATTTCCTCTTTTGGCGGATCCTCGGTTTCTTTGATTTCCTCAGGAAAAATAGTTTGAGCATCTTCGGTGTCCTTGATTTCTGGTAAAGCGTTAATTTCTGCTCGACCGATATTTTTGGAGCAATTCACCATCAGATCACTGCCGTCCAGGTTCATCATCGGAAGCTGGAACTCGTTGCTGCCACACCGGGTTGTAGATTAAATTGATCGAGTGCGGAGGTATCGTAGGCGTGTTTAAGGCAGTTGAAATATTTGGATAGTTCTCACACGAAACATCTTTTAAATACGTCGCAGCACCGTTTTTGACGAATAATGAAATTCTGATTTTAAATTATCCACACAAATACTGTCCGTATATGGTCGTCCTATTATCATGTCAGTGTTTAGAGTGTTATCCGGGACAACGCGAATTTTAATACCGGGTACTGTTACACCATCTACCGTCACGTCAGCTTTCACGATTCCCTGACACGTTACTCGAAAATGATTTGGACCAAATCATTTTAATTCTGCTTCGTTTGGTACAATTTCAAAACTATGGGATTTTGCACTACAGTTCCCTTCGCGGCTTAGGACAGTCTCTCGATATGTGAATATACTTGTTACAATTGTAACATTTCGGTTCACCCACTTCTTTACGCAGCGGAGGTCTTCGGTTTGGATTGCCTTTCGCTTTTAAATCTTCCGTCAGCTGACATTGGTAAGGCGTCGATCTATCGGTGGAAATCTTATTGGCTTCATCCGGTGCTATACCATTCGGAAAAGTGGCTTCTCTCGTCCCTCGGATGCGTTCCGTTCGTTGATCGTTCATTCGTTCATGTTTACGCATGTCATGCAGTAGGTCATCGAGGTTTTCATCCTTTTTTTTGCATCCATTGTCGCCCATAAGTCCTGAACCCAGAGTTCTATCAGCAATTGTTCCTTGGTCTCCTCTAAACTTAAATTCAATTCGTAACACAATCTGAATTTCTCAATACAGTAGGCGATGATTGATTCTGATTTATACTGAACACGTTTAGTCATCCTTTGCCACTTCGTGGCTAAATTCTCAGATACGATAAACGTTCATCAGATTTTTTTTGAACCAATTTCAGGCTCCGTCTCTAAGACGTGATAGCGCAGTCTCGAGTTTAACGGTAGGAGATCATCTTAGCAATTGGCGTATGCTTTTTAAATTTTTTAGTCATTCCCGTGCGTGCTAGCTTCCCTTTTCACCGCCGAAAGCTTGAATACTATGACTGTGATCCGGTAAAATATTATCCGTACCGACCATCGGATTTGAATCTGTAGCCTTCAATCATCATAGGAATGATGCGATCAAAAAAATTCGCTTTGATCGGAGGTGGAGCATTGTTATTTCTTTGAAAATGACTTCAGCAACCTCTTGATCGCGACGAAGTTAAGTCACACCGGCGGTTGTTGGTTTTGTTGATCGTTATTCGAACTACCGGCGTGGTTTATTTATCGGATAACGGGTGCCCACATTTTTCTTCCTTTCAAGTTATGGTGCTAAAGTTTTCTCTCGCTGTATTAATCCGTAAGATAAAGTCGCTTCCGAATTTTGATTCGCCATTAAAACTCGGGCTTTACGTTGCATCAAATTCACCCGCCATATCCGCACCGAGACGTGTACAAATTGTTCAAATTCGTCTGATGATATTTTTAGCTAAGAACACACATTCTTCAAACAAAATTACAAAATTTGGCTATTTGTTAATTTAATTTGTTTATAATAATTAAAGCATGAAATAATCATATTATTTGCGTTCTGGGAGTACTCTTGTATCGATTCAAGATGATTTTAATATATGAAAAATGTTGTTGAAGAGTAAATAATTATTTTGTGCAAAATATCGATTTCTGACAACGACATCGAGGCTAATGACTCAAGCGTGCTCCTCTGACATAACAATTAAAATATAAAACAATATGTCAAACGGAATTGACTGCTCTGTCAACTATATCTAGTTGGCACCCACCTCCTCGCACTACCACGTGACAAACAAGTGAATATTAACGTTCTCGGATGGCGGGTATAAGCGCGGTTCCAGTGTAAGTTTTTTGATAAGGCTTATACAAAATAGACACTCATATTATCATATTATACCACTTTTACCATTTCCCTGGGCAGAAAACAATAATTGGCTTGAAAATAACGAGAAAAACGCAACTTTCCGCAATTTTGACCTTCGACCACGTTGTGCGAACTGATATATTTTTTTTTTCTTTGCTCGCAATGTCAGGAATTCATTTGAGCACCTACTAGAAACATTTTAATCCCGAGCACCTTCCACCAAAAATAAAGGAAAGGCCAATATTTTATTTTGTTTCTATACGCTCAGAAACGCATTTTAATATTAACAATATGAAAATTTTTATGTTAGAATTAACTAGTGTTGCTCTTGTTCTTTTGCCTTGAATAGATGAAGAAATTGATGCTGTTAGTATGGAGCTGAAGGAATATAACATACAAATGCCACCATTCCAAAAAATTGGTGGCCTCTTGGCAACGAATATGGAAGGAGATACTGCTGCGTCACATGCTGCCATAATTGCTATTAATCAATCACTCTCTGTACAGGTACTTTTATTAATCAGTCGAAATTAATTTCTTTAAAATATCTTAGTCACTTTATGAATCGTAACATATTGCAGAGCTACCGTGGTAGCGAAATGAAGCTAATTTCTCTATCTCACTTTGATTTCAATGATAAAGAATCAATTTTTCCTGTTTGACTGAGGGAACACATTCGAAGTGTGTCTTTTGTCGAATCGAATATAGTATTTTCGATTAATTTTCGGATCAGTTTATTTCATTCGATTGGCCAGCGATCGAATGTCAAAAAACCGACATTTGATCCGTGTCACTTTCAGATCGGTTTTTTTCGATTCGATCGGCTAAATACTACCTTAAAATTGGTCTTTCAATTTCATTGTCCCGTGCGTCGAAAATCCCATATTAGATGAGCATTAGGTTGAATCGATGATTTACTTCTTTACATCCTTTCTTTTAATTACGTGACCGCAGTCGATCAATAAACTGAAACAAGCATAAATAATAATGATAAACAATAATAAATAATAATATAGTATTAATAATATTAAATATTATTCAATAATAATTATAATTCAAAATAAACTCTTTAATTTTAAATATTTCAAAATTTCTAGAATTTTAAAGAGTTGCAATTGAAAATTGTTGGATTTCATAAATACAGAATTCCAATGTATTCTATTTTTAATATGTACATTCTAGGAATATGTAATTTTGAGATTTTCTTTTCAATTGTTTAATTTTCAATGTTTAAAATAAAAAATTCTTCAATTCGTACCATTTTCAAAATTGAAAAACGAATGTTCAATAATTTTAAATGTGTACATTTTAAAATAATTAAATTTTTAACATCTTTCTTGAAATATGTAATTCAATTGAAAAAATTGAGTATTGAAAATTCTTCAAGTTAGAAGGTTTTGAAGTTGAGGACACTTCTATATTTAATGTGTAAAATAAACTATGATATAATTTTGAGTGTGTTCACATTAAATCTTCACGTTTTGCGATCCCCTGAGTCAGCAAAATCGATTTTTATAAAGGTGCCTGTATGTCTGTCTGTCTGTAGTAGTAGTAGTAGTAGTAGCAGTAGCAATAGTAGTAGTAGTCGTAGTAGTAGTAGTAGTTTTTGTAAGGAATATTCCATAAGATACCCATACTATCAATTGTAGTATCCCGCATCTCCGGCTCGAGTTCTTCCTATTAGAACCCTCACACTTGGCTGCTATATGGCCAAAGCCCTAAGAGCGTAATACCACAGTCTTTTTCCTAACCCTGCAGGATAGCCACCCTACTTTTACATGACCTGCCCGAATTAGTCTGGTCACTAGCTCTTCATTCATCTCCACATATGCCTTCAGGTTTCCCCGGAAGGCCCGCTTCGTTAAATTCCCCTTAATATTTTCTGGGGACAAATCACCTAAGTGATTAAAAATAGCCTCCTTCACCTTCCCCACATCGCACGTTGTGTCGAGATCTAGGATCTCGACTTCTGTGCGCGGGACGAGCTCGCGAACAGATTTTATGTCCCCGACTACCTCCCTAATGGCAGAGGATAATTTCGCTGTGCCATCTGCTGCAGGGCCCACTTCTATGAGGATATCCCCTCTTCTTGTTTCCCTGACTCCACTGACATTGGCGCTAAGGCTGTTAGGGTTGACCTTCTTTTTGAGGTCCTTCAGCACCTCATCGTAACTCAAACCTTCGGTCGGTCTTATGAGAACCGCCTCGGGACGAGCTCTACTTTGCACCTTCTGTTGGTTCCTGGTGGCCTTATTAGCAGGCTTTCCTTTACCTTCCTTCTTCTTTTTGGGGTCGATGTCGCGGCCACTGTAGCGTTTCCGGTCCTCTGCTTCTTACTCTTTGGCTTAGAGCCACTTGCCTCAACGGCACTCAGAGAAATCTCCCTCTCTCGCTACCCATGTTGGGGGGCGGGAGTTTCGATAGCTTCTTCTGTCTGAGTCCCGCTGTGGCTTGTACTTGCCTTCGATTCCTCCATCGTCTTACGAATGATTTCCTTTTCCAGGTTTCCAATTTCGGCCGGTATATAGGAAAGTCTCACCTTTGCTTGCATCCTAACCATAAAGAGATTACGATATATAGGCTGCAGTTCTTCGATTCCCTCCTTAATTCACAAATCCATATTCTGCCTTCCTTCGCAGAAGCTCTGCATGCCGGTTGTGACATTAAGATACTCCTGTAAACCCTCCTTTATCTCGTTTAGCCTTTCCACCACATAGGCCATATCCAACTTCAGCTCCACCTCGGCTTCTTCGCCACGTCCAACGCATCTCTTAACTACGGTTAAGGTTTTCTTGATTGGACGCCATATTTGTCCCACGAGTAGCTAGGGAAATAAAGGTTCACCCCCGCAGAGCCCTGAATGCGGGGTAAGGTCTATAAACTCTAGGAGGCGACCTGGTATCCTAGAGTCACCGTTTGCGACACCAATCCCTGGTGCCACTCAGCCCTCGTCACGGTTGTTCACGCCTTAGCTTGGGGATCTTATTCATCACTACAGACAACATTCCCACAGACATCAATACCACAGACAACTGTGGTGGTACTTGGAGTAGTAGTAGTAGTAGTTTTTTTCTAGGAGCGGAAATCTTGCATAAGACACCCATTCTAGCATTCGTCTTTAATCTAGAGGAAAATCTCAGAATGGGTAGTGTCAGCTTCTTACTGACTAAAACCCCCCCTTTTCCTTGCCAACCCATGCTCCCGGCTTCCTTGTTAGAGTGGCCTCCGTGAAAGGCATTCTTCACATTTTCCTCGGTCGATGATCATTCCGGGGTTTCTTAGTATGTGCCGTGCAGAGGAAGCACCGCGGAATGCTCACGAATTGCGCAGGCTTGTGTCCTTCTGATCCACACGTCCGGCATGCCTTGGTCCTATCAGGACCCACACAGTTCACCGCCCTATGGCCAAAGCCTTGACAGTGAAAACATCGTATGGCCACCGTCTTCTTTCTAACTCCACAGGACATCCAACCAACTTTTAGATTCCTGTACGAGCAAGTCGTCTAACTAACTCTTATCTCAACTCCACATAGGCCTTCAGGTGACCTCTGAAGGCTCTCTTCGTCAAATTCACTTTGAAATTACCAACATCCACGTCACCAAAGTGCTTTATAACGGCTTCCGTCACTTCCTCCACGTCGCAGGTTGTGTCGAGGTCATTGACCTCGACTTTCATACGTCCAACGAACTCACGCACGGAATTCCGCGCACCGACAACCTCCTTAATGGCTGACGACAGCTTCTTCATCTTGACGTCAGCTAAATGCTCCACCTCAATTAAGATGTCAACATTCCTTGTATCTCTGTATCCCCGCCTCGGGTCGAGCTCGGATCTGGACCTTCTTCTGCTTTCTCTTGCCCCTGGAAGCATGCTCTGCCTCCTTTTCCGCTTTGGTGGGAGTCGAGGTCGCTACCGCCGAAGCGTCTCGGATCCTCAGCTTCTTGCTCTTCGGCTTGTAGCAGCTAGCCTTAACGGGTCTCAGGGTGAGCTCTCGCTCTCATTTCCCGTGGTGGGGAGCGGGAGCCTCCACGGCTTCTTCGGTCTGAATTCCGCTGTGGCTAGTATCCCGCCTTGAGCTTCTCTCCAAGCGGGATCTCTCCGTTACCTACTCCATGCGTTTGATGTCTCCATCAAGCCACGTGAACCCATATATGACGCTATTCAATTTAGAAAGCCCCTTCCCTGTTAAATCTTGCGCCTTCTCTATTCCCTGCCTTATCTTCAGGAACATATTTTTCTGGGTGTCGGCGAAAACCTTCATCTCTTGCAAAACTTCCCTTAACTCCTCAATGTGATCAAATGCCTCCTCCTCAGATAGCTCCTCACTTACAATCTTGTATAAGACACCAATTCTAGAAAAGTTCTTTATTATAAAGTCGAATCTTAGAATGGGTAGTATCAGATTCTTATTAACTAAAACCCCCCGTTTTCCTTGCCAACCCATGCTCCAGGAATCCGCTTTCGCATTACTTTAGGAACATGGGTTATAGGTCAATAAGCCGTGTCTCGGCTTCCCGCTGACATTACTATCAAAAGGTATAAACAGTGTTTACCTGCTTGGTATGTAGATCGCTTCAGCTTATCTTCCTCGTCTCTCCTCGGGCTCGCCGGCCTTCGATATGGTAGGTGAATGTCTTGCTTTCCTGACACTCCATAACATAATAATTTGCTGCTTCTGCAATGGTGCGCATCGTCCTCGGTAGAAGAGAGAGGTCTCCACTCTCGGGCTCGCCGGCATTCGGCAACCATTTTTGTCCTACCATCATTCCCGATGGTTGTGCAGTCTCACTTGTTTTACGAACTACTTAGTCTCAACTGCTCTTCCTTCTTTTTCTGGCGAACGACCATCTCAATGTAAGACGCTACAGTGGTCTATGTTTTGATCTGTGAACGATCATCCTCCGATTGGCACCTTTTATAGATCCTTTTTCTCTCCTTAGCTAGAAGAGTAATAGGGATCACTCCCGCTACAACCATTACAGCCGGTACCAAGACCATTCGGTTTCTTTATCAGCTGCCTTCTGAATTTATAGCCAACGCGTGAGCTTTTGGTCTATGGTCTCTCCAAAGTATCTGACGACTTTTGCGGACTTAACGGACACTCCTGTCACATTAAATTCGACTGAATCACCAAAGTGCCTCTATCTCGTGAGTACGACTACTTCAGTTTTACTAGCTGCCAATGAGAGCTTATGTACCTCAAGCCAGTTGTTAATCTGGTTGTTGACATGCTGTACTCTCCGCTGTGCCATTTGAATGTTTCTAGCTAGTATGATTAGCGCAAGATCGTCTGCGAAACCAATCAGCTTAACCCACTCTGGTAAGACTATTGCCAACACTCTGTTGTAGAATATGTTCCATAAATCTGGACCAAGAGCAGACCCCTGAGCCACACCCGCCGTGAACTTTAGTCTATGCTGTCCTGTGGAATCATATCACAATTCCCTGTCGTCAAGGTAATCGCTGATCACCCTGCGTAAATAGGGCGGCACCCTAAACTGAAATTTAAGTGCATCTAGGATGTCAACCCACCTCGCTGAATTAAAGGCGTTCTTCACGTCCAGAGTGACCAGTGCACAGGCATTCCGTATCCTACGATTTCCCTGCCATGCTCTGTGGGTCTCGATGATGACCTCCCTGATCTCTCCAATCGTAGAACGCTTGGTGCGGAATCCATGCTGGTTCTCTGACAAACCACTAGTTTCTTCAACGGCAGTGCGTAAACGCATCCGTAACAGTTCCCCGTAAATGTTTCCGGCATTATCAAGCATACAGAGTGGCCTGAATGACGAAGGAGTGATAGGTAAACCTTTCCCCTTATCTAGCAGGACCAGTCTCTGGACCTTCCATCTCTTTGGAAAGACGCCACCTGATGAACACGCATTAAACATGTTTAGAAGTATGTCAGCATACTCGCCAACAATCAGTTTGAAGATCTCTCCAAGGATCTCATGTGGGCCTGGGGCCTTTTGGTTGCCCAGGGAGTGAATGACACTTCGTAGTTCTTCAATGGTGAAAATCTGAATTTCCTCATCCATCACTTGTATCGGGGTTCGTCCTCTCACAGGATGTTTTGGAAAGAGTCCTTCCACTATCGCCTTTATAATCGAGGAATCTTTTGGAGGTACTGATCCTCCTGTTCCAAGACAGTGGGTGACAATTTTGTATCCCTCACCCCAGATGTCCCTGTCTACTTCATGAAGAAGCGACGTCCTTCCCCTTTTTTTTCTATTTTTAAAAGCCTTACTTAGTGCCCTTTTGGCCGCAAGATAGATTTGCTCAGCAAGACCAACGTCAGCAAGACCCCTCTTGCGATGAGCCTTCCTGTGTTTGGCCAGTGCTTGTCTGCGAAGCTCTGTGATTTCTTTATTCCACCAATAGTTTAGTTCCGAATGCCGATGTCTACATCTTTTAGTCATAGACGCGTCACATACAGTAGTGATCACATGCATGGTCTTATCAACCAAATCCTGTGCCATTTTTCGCGTAGTGGGACATAGAGTATCAAAAGTAGGTCTGCCCATTCTGGCTAGTGTTTCAAGCACCTCCAGACGGTCAAGCTTTGCGACATTCTATCCCCGCGCTTTTCCGCAGTCAGCATGGGCTCTTGCTCCTCCAGAGTGTGGATCAACCCAGAATTTGATATACTGGTGATTGCTTTCAGTGAAATCCTCCAGTACTTGCCATCCTCGTGTTGTTGATGAAGTATCCGTAGATACAAGGGTAATATCTATAATGGTTCACCAGTAGCCACTGCGTCTAAAGGTTGAGATCGTACCCGTAGTAAGGATCGATAGGTCCATCCTGGGCACCATCTCTACCTTACCAACACCTCTATTGTAGGTCCGTGGCATGCACCATTCAAGCGCCTTTGCATTAAAGTCACCTGCAATGATGACTTCTCCATCCATGCCTTGCATGCAATAGTCCGGATCGTCAGGCTTCCGGAAAAATTCAACTATTCCCTAATTTGGTGAAAGGTAAACGCTTACATAAGTGGTGCTTCCACTCCTAACCCAGACGTAGCCATCACCTTTGTCCATATCAACCACTGAAATCATGGCTGTATTTCTGATCCATATGGCCGCAGTACCGGAGTTATCCGAATAACAATTGTGCCCACCCATTCCGCAATATTGCTCTGACATAATGAGCAGATCCGCCCTGTGATCTCGCGCAAACTGCATCAGTTGGTCGTAAGCAAGTCTGCTTCTGCTAAGGTTATCCTGAATGACTACCGCCATCATTATTTAGTCCTTCTAAGTGCATCTTGATACACCCCGCACTTACCGGTACCAGGAGTGTGGTCAACTTTGCCTTCTCTACCGTTCTGTTCAGCACAGATGTAGCAGATTGGCGGTCCAGTGCAGGTGGGGGACAGGTTGCCCTCCTTTCCGCACTACCAACAAGCCGTCCGTCTATCCTTCTAACTTTCATATCACTAACTTTCATATCACCACCTTTTTCATTTTCAAAAAAGAGTTCGCAGGCATCTCTGCCCTCTTTTTCATCCGTCGTTGAGTCCAGATCTCGAATGTCTAGCTTAGCTCGAGAAACAAGCTGACGTACAAGTCCGTTCTCTCCAATAGCGTCGCTCAGAGCCTCGCTGAATTTAATTCTGGCATCCGTTGTTGCTCCCAGTTCCACTAGGACATCACCTGATTTTGTTTCCCTGATGGATTTAACTTATATATTCATTTCCTCAGGCTTAACTTTGCTACGTACCATTCTCAATACGTCAGCATATTGTTTACCTGTTGCAGGTTTAATCAAAACAGCCTCGGAACGAACGCGTTTTTTCCTCCGATCTGTAGCTTTTGAGGATCGTGCCAGAGCATTCCTATTTTCTGTTTGTACATCCGATTCACCAGCTGCTTCCGACTGCTTTTTGCGTCTTCGCCTCTTTGGTTCGACCCATTCAGAGGTTTCTCCCGCAAGTTGGATATTCTTACTTGGACGCAATTAAGAGCCTTCGCCAGGAATAGGCGTGCCCTCAGCTGTCCTCTTGTTGTTTCTTTGGCTCTTTGGAGTTATTGGGTCAATGTTAACTTGTTTGTTCGTATTAGCCAGAGGATTTGGCTGTTCAAGCCCAGACTTATTCAGGGCAACACTGAAGACTTGCAGCGTCATAATTACAGAGTCCCATCCATCTTTTATATTCCTGTCAAGATTTGTCTTTCCCTTGGCTGAGTTATTCATATCAATTATTACATCCGTAAGCTTAGTTAGTAAGTCGCCCAAGTCGTTCTTTTGGCTCCCGCCAAAATCCTTCGAGCCGATATCGGCCACCGAGACTTTCGCCTGATAGAAACCGATAGAGAGATGGATACTCTTTTGGGGTACTACGATTTGAGAAGAACTGCTCATGTTTGGTTTGAAATTCGGGATTCCTTTCCCTATCTGTATTTTGTGCGCCCCGGGTATTTGATTCCCCAGTACCACCCATATCTGGTATGCGTTCCCCTACTTTCAATGCGTAGTAGTATTAGTAGTGGTGGCTTGTAAGCACGATAACTTTCAAAAGAGATGAATAACATATAAGGAATTATTATTACTATCTACTATGTAACCGTATATCCAATTTAAATTACTCAAGTCAAAATTAACGACATATTTTTGTCTATTATTGGATTATTTACAGGTCGCGTAATGTTAAATAGCAGTTTGACGCAGTATTGTCTTCATGTCCTTCTAAACTGTAATTAGGCCGATCGAATCAAAAAAACAAATATCTTTGCACACGTCTAGAAGACATTTTAATAGCGGAAACGTTAAATCGATCTCTATGCCATATCGGTGGTTTCCGTACAGCAGGCTTGGAAAGATTGTATATAAAGAGGAAGTGGTGAAGAGCTATGGTCGACACAGCGGCTGTGGAAGGTAGTGCTACAAACGGCGGTGTGGAGGCACTGTACGGTTCCATCTTCTCCGTACCCGTGAGTTTCCTTGACCTTTTTTGTAATTTTTTTCGATATTGTAGCTCGGACACTCGTCGTTATCTATAGCCTGCTTCCTAACATGGTAATGGTACTGCGAATGAGATAACCAAAGCGATCCCTCTGGGTAAGCTTCACTCGAATCTCTGGATGCTCCCGCTACAACCTAAATCAGACATGCCCAATCTGCGGAAATTCCCGCCAGGAACGCATGTTCAGCATCCACCACTATTTCGGCTGGAATTACTTTTTCGTTACTTTATCATTTTTCTGTATATCTTTCTTTTGATTGCTTTTATACAAAGGATGAGAATTTTAAATATTGCGCGCGTCGAGGAAACAAAAGATTATCGTTTTCGCGCTTGCGTGCTACTTTGCATCTGCTTCGTAAACAAGAAAACTTTCATTTTGGACATATTGCTTTAAGCGAATCCGACACTTCGAATTTAACTTTTGTTTAATTTTAAAAATTCGATATTATATGAGGATTGGGATATGGTTGATATGATTGATGATTGATGATGATTTATTATATGATATGATTGATATGCTTGATGATTGGGATATGAAAAGTAACTTAAGTTACTTTTACTAGTAAATGTATCTTTAACATGTTAATTTATTGAAAAAGTAACCGCAACGGTAACGAGATACTTTTTTGCAAAGTAACATAACTGTAACGAGTTACTTTACATAGAAGAATTTACCCAAAACTGTGTGATTAGAGACTTAAAGTGAATTTTTAAACTGTAACATCAACGTAGTAGGCCATTTCTACCTTCTCTTTTTAATTACCTTCATTGTCAATAAATGTAAAAATACTAAAATAAAATAATTAAAACTCTAATCACTATTACAAATTTATATTCAAAAGTTAGTCGCCCCAAGTACCCTGTCAGATATTTCGTATCTGCGGTGCTGTTTGAGTCGGAGAAGAGAGCATCATACACGCGTCTACCACCACTCTCGCTCTCCAGCGGAAATAGTGTTAAGCGCAAAACATCTTCCTGGCGGGAATTTCCCCAGGCTGGGCATGTCTGACCTAAACTCTCATAGAATCTTGGGCGTTGATAGATTGTTTCTGTCTGGGTCTAGCGAAGGGAAAACAATAACCTCGCAAGCGCCGCCGGTGCTGCTCTAGTGAATTCCTCACATCCATGGCGTTGCCTCTCCCGCTGCCTTAAGCTGTCTTTCTCCCGCTATCGTTGATTCATGGCGATGGCTTGAAAAGTGCCAAAACAGGCCTTTAGTTACGACGCTCCATAAAAGTAGAGATTAGCTCGGTGCTACTGCCTCAGAATTTCCACTCGAGGAATCTTTCAGTCTGCAAATTTATAGACTCGATATTCCACCTGCTGTATCGGTGCTGTGTATGATGCAAAACCTCATTCCGGAATGGATGGTGGGAGAACGCACAGTTCTCTTTTTGAAGAAGGGCGGATGGTCTGATCCAAAAATAATTACATACTAACAACTTGCTTGCACAAGCTATATTAGGTCTCCTTGAAGATTTTTTATGCACTTCAAAACTCTCTGCCGAAATTCTCCATTGTTCTTCAACTATTATTGTGTTTGGGATCTCTGCAATATTGTTAGCCTTACAACTGATTTTCGTGATTTCGGAACTATGTAGAGAATTACAATGATTTTGAATCATTTCCTTGTTGATTCTGCAGTGACTGAAAAAGATTTAGAAAGTAAATAACCCCTCCGATGAAGTTATTTGGAGAATTAGACATATATGGCGCAATATGATCTAACCAAGCAGATGAAAGAAAGGCGTTGCAGAATTTCGGGTGCACCTGCTAATCGACAGGTGCACCTGGAAAACGTAGCATTCTACTAGGACCATCTATTGATGGCATCAGATAAGCAAAGAATGACAACGAGCAATTTTCTAAAGTGAGAACGCATACGTTAGTCGGCTGTTCCGTAGCTTCACATTTCATGCCGTCAAGGTGGCTACTGAATGATTGATTTTGAGTTTCTTCATAACAATATTCTGGTTTCAACACATAAGTCTTACAAACTGACGAGATTATTTTTTATACATGAGACAATAACACGATAAAGAGGCAAACAGAGTGTTTCTCTGTAAGGCAGCGGAGAATGCTGTTGAAATATATATGATCTGACTTCAATATCAGGTTTGAGGAAAATGTATCAAACATTATGTACCTTGAGTATTCCCTGCTGAAAGCCCGAATAGAGAAACCCTTGGAGAACAACTTCATAGAATAGCTCTTCGTCATGAGGCTCTTCGAAACTTTTCAAAGAAATGTTGAGATACAGTCGGTGTCGATAAAACTGACCTTCGGTTTCCCTAAATAATGTTCACCAAATTCTGGGGATGAGGGTTTTCATTTTTGCTTGCCGGCTTTTCTCTGGTCTATTCGTCCTCCTAAATTCACCGTTCTCCCCTGTTGGGCATCTGTTCTTAGTTAATCTAAAAATTGGTGACATGCGAATCCTTGAAACGAAGTGGTAAATGGTAATGGAAATGGTAAATGGTGGTAAATTCGAATAAAAGTTTGAAATATAATATAATTTTCCTTAAATTTAATTCTTTCGAAAGTATTTCCTCTCTAAAACGTGTCTCAGGATCAAGTGTCCGGACTTTAGAGATTTCCGGAATCAGATCAAAGTAGTGGAAATTCGAAAACTTTGATGAATGATCGGACCGTTAAACCCATACATATTCTATATAATGGAACATATAAACTTAGTAGATGTTATATCTTATGTACCAATAGTCGTAATGCATACGGAATTATTGCCTAAGCTTTATGCCAAAACTTTAAATTATTATTTTAATTCATAAGTGAATAAGGTCTGCACGAGTCGTAGAGAATGGAAAATTTTTTGTCTTAATCCTCAATTTCATGCTATTCTTATTGCTATAAATAGATTCGCAGTTTGAGCAATTTTTATAGTTTCATGTTATTTTTTTAAATGTCCTTTGATTGGTCAGATTTGATAATGTCTGGTCTTTCTAATGTCTTGGGATGAATGTCGATGCTAATGTTCCTCGTTCAAAAATTCCTCTGCTCTCCTGTTGGGTGTTTATTTTCTGCGATTGATCTTTGTTTCGCAGACGCTTTTGCACCACAAAGCTTGTAGTTTTGTCATATAACCTCTGCTCTTTGCTAACACCCTGAAAGCGTAGCAATTAAACAAATCATCCTTCAGTCGATTCGTCTGTTTAAATGACCATATTATAACGGGTCCGTCGCATTATTTTTTATCAGTATGACCTCTCTAAACTCTAGGCTTGACGACACTACTGTTCCAGAAATTTTCAGGAGCTCTTCGCTTTCGCTGGTTTTGAATCGCATTATAAACTGTTAAACTTATCCTGGATCCTCAATAGCTAGGGATGGGGTCAGCCATCTGAGCCCCACATGCGACATTATGGTCATTTAGACAGTAAGTTTCTCCGTATTCCAGAGCATCTTTTAAGAAACCACAAGCTGTCGTTACATTACATCCTTACGATATGTTTTTATTTGCAACTATGATTTTTTTTTTTATTTCAAAGGATGAGAACGCAACCTTAATAAAGTTGAAGAACATTGCAGCTTGTTTCAAGAATATCAAGAATGAGAACATTAAGTATTATTATAATACGTTGGTGGAAGCGAAAGAAATGAAAGCGCAAGCTGCTCTCAATAGAGTAAGTATTAATTTTTTACTTATTAATTTAATGCTAATTGAGTTTGCTTATGGAGACTGTACGCAAATTCCGGAATGCGCAGGGAATCTAAATATGAACAAAGAAAGCTAGAATTCTGAAAAAATTGTAAATGTCCTTTAACGGGACTTAAGATTTTGTTGAATTTACCATATTATTGTTATGGATAAAACATTCAAATGTGTTCCTTACCATGACACAATGTCTATTAAAATCCATAATACAAAATATCTATATTGTTCTTGCATTTATCCTCACTGTTTTTACTGATTTTTTTAGCATCAGATAGATAGCATCACATACAGTATTCGAAGAAAGCTGGCAACATACCATATACCGGCCATTTAATAGACTGTATATTGACAGAAATGTTCAACGCAAGAGCTAAGTGCCAAAGTGTGTCACTCATTAATCCCCTTCTCATATTGTCTGCGGTAGAGAGTTAATGAAAGTGCAAGATCTAAATAATAACATTCTTTTCTTATGAGCAAAGTACGGCTCTAGATGGTGCTTAATGTGTGCATCGCGTTGTTTCCCTTTTTGTTCTTGGTACAATTTAAGTATTACGCTCTTTATCACTACAATTTGGTTCCACAGTGGCTGCAACAGTGTTCAAAGTGCAGATTTGAATTGTGTAATTTTTCCAGCACTTCTAAAGCTTCTGAAGACAATATGTCAGACTTCCGACAGCGCTCAGCTGCCATCATTAACAATTGGTGCATGTTCTTGCGTGCAGTGAATCAATCTTTAGAGGAACACCGGATACAATCTTCTGTTTAACTTGTATTGTATTTAGCCATTCGGCCTACATAAATGTCGATTTACCCAAAAACCACTCAAAAAACTGAAAAGAGAACAAATTGATCTTCAAATGAGAACTAATTATTGTGTTTTATGGTAGAGTATTAAATCTGAAAGTACAGTTTTGATTGGAGACTCTAATTATAAATAAATTTTTGATTGTTTTCTAATGTTAAAAACGAAGATGTGGGATCACAAAAGCGGAACGAGAATTTCTGGTTTTAAAAATTAAAATAGCGTTTCCTCAAACGTTAAATGAAAATCTTCGGCCTAATCATTCAAGATATTTTTACATTTAAGAAATTCCTCTATTTAATCCTAAACCTTTAACCCTAACTGTATTAATTCTGAATGTCCAGGACTTAATTTTTGAATTTAATTATTTTTACTTTTTCTGTAAGCCATACACAATTTCCAAATGCTTGTGGATTTTTGAGCTCATTCTGGGATTTAATCCAATTTTCCTAGAATTACAAAAATCCACACATTTAGGTTAGTGAATCGTTTACACTTGATTTTATGGCATTCTACTATCGAGAATCTCTTTTTGCAATTATCTCCCGAATGCCAACGGGTTGAAAATCCTACTCAGATTTTTTTAAATTGTAGATCACTGACAACTGAATATTTTTTACTAGCACAGATTTCAATTCAATAAAAGTATTTGACATTATTTGCTACCTTATGGATTAGGTTCTTCATCTCCCAAATTAAAACGGGTTGTATAATAACTTTATTTACTGTTCTCAAGAATTGACACTTTTAATTTTAAAAATCTGTGAAAACACTTGCACAATTAAAAATAATTTATAAATCTCTTATTATCTTTTTTACACTTAGTAATGGGTTTCTTACTCAAGGATATTATTCCTCTGCTAAATCTTGGACATTGATTGATAGAAAGAAGAATCTCATTTGAAACCTATGGAATGCTATCTATTGTTCTCGAACGGGTACCGAGCTCGTTTTCGCGCTTTCGCAAAAGCAGCTGCTCGTAGAGGTGCTGAGCGAAGAGTGTACTTCCTCGATCAGTCCTCGTATCGTGCAGGTCTCTCCATTCTTCAGACACGTTCATCCCCTCTCTTTTTCATTAATGAATGCGCACGCAATTATCGGTTTTCCTTCATTTCGGTCCCGTTTCACGTAATAGCTACATTCTTAAGATACATATATTCCTTTCGGTTATGGATTCATGAGAGGTCATTCAGTAGCGTAATATAAATATTAATCTCCCATCGAATATTAATCTCGAATGCCTAGAGTTATGAAAAAATTAAAGTTTCACATTTTTTGGTTTCATTTGATCGGTTCATCAAACTTGCGGTTCCTCATTCTTTTTCGATTAACATTATTTTGTTTTTTTCTTCTAATTTCTTATTTAAATAATACAACTTCCTTGTTGTTTCTATAGGTTGTATCTTATAATATATTTATATTCCTACTGCATATTCTATCTTGTCTAAATTTTTATTCTTTTTTTAAAAGAATTTTTTCATACAATTTTTGTTTTATAACTATTTTCATACTTTACATGTTTTCTTATTCACATGCTACTTATTAAGTAATGTTTCTTATGTTTCTATT
>NC_046659.1:12118486-12145547 GCF_010883055.1 Belonocnema kinseyi | reverse complement strand
TGAGATAAATTCGATCAGGTTTCGAAGTAAAATATTTTGTATTTAAGACTATTCTCTTTTTCTTCTCTTACAATAGCTAGTTTCATTTCGAGTGTAAAAATGTCTTTCGTTTTCCTCTTAAGCTAAAATCTCGATGATGTCGTTTCCTGATCGAATATCCATGGAATTGAAAGAACCCATCAATTCCTTATTTCTCGAGTTGTTCCATGTTATGCAAAAAGTCCGGAGGTCTTTCTGGGTGCTTTTCCAAGTTTTTCACTGAGCTGAGTGTTTTGCAAGGTGGCTTGGAAGGAAGTTTTAGCCACATTTTCTACATTATTCTTCGACTTTTTCTCCCGTGGTAATTGTAAATGTCTCCCTGCAAAGACTTATTATTCAATTGATGAATAGGCTGCGCACTTTTTGTTTGATTATATTTGTTTGAAAGCATAAATCGCTTTGTTTCCAATGATGATATTTTCCCATTTAAAGACAAGAAATTAGCTTCAAATAGCAGGGGTATTGCTCTGACTGTTTTCCAAAGGTCAAACAGCGGAGAAACAATTCGTTATCATCAGAAACAGCTGATGATGACGTTGCAAATCCGGAGAAGGCTCTAGTATCTTTGGGGCCTGGAGTTGAAACTGCTATTATGAACGCAATATCGAAGGCGCAGGAGGCAGGGTTTCAGCTGAATTTCAACATATGGAAATCATTTGAAGAGAAACAGATAGAGGCTTTTAAAAATCTGGTTGACGGCATTGCGGAGAATGCGTCCCGCATATCTAAAGTCGAGGAAACTACTGCATCGAATGTTGCAGATATATCCGAACTCCAAGCAACTACGCAAAAACTGAATTCTCAAAATGGCATGCTTATTAAACAAGTATCGGCACTGGACCAAAAATGCAACAACTTAGAGCAAGCGGCGCTAAATTCCACTTTGGAGTTACATGGACTACCGTATGAACAGTCTGAAGATCTGCCTTCCACCTTTTGCAAGGTTGTTGCAGTTCTGGGAGTATCATGCACTAAAGATGACGTTATCTTCATTTTTAGAACACATCCTGCAGATTCGTCCCGCTCGAAGCTACGAGCCATTGTAGTGGCCAAATTGGCAAAATCAGATTATGTATGCCAACATAATCAGAAGGAGCAAAAAGAAGAGGGGTTTATCCACCAAAGATCTTGGAGGGGAGGTAAATCAACCTATGTACATTAGCGAATCTTTGTCTAAACACTATAGACAAATTTGCAGTGCTGCGTTGGAGCTGAGGAGAGCAAAAAAGATTAAATTTTTATGGATTGTTGATGGAAAAATGTACTGCGGTAAAGAAGAGGAGGCACCAAGGATCTTGCTTTCCCACCCACGTGATGTCGATCCCTTCGCTAGCAACTACTGGATTACTTTTGGATTTTCAGAATGTGGGCTGGGGGCTCGCTTTTATATCCTTTTTTATTATTATTATATACCCTGTTATAGTTTATTTGCTCATATTATTATTATGATTCTCCGACCTATGCATTCCTAAATTTAAACATTACCTACTGTCGCGCATTTTATCAACAAACCCTATACATATATTCAACATTCTTCATTCTGTATAGAGAAGCGATACTTTCAGCAGGACTTTACTATGTTACTTTTTGATTGCGTGCTCCAACCGAGGAGCTGCTCGCAGAAGTTTTTCTCCTGTGCTTTTTTAATCCGGAATTTCAGGAGTGATTACTCGAGATAGATAACATTTGATGCATTTTGTTCACCCCTGATACTGAAGTTAAGTCCGAGTGTTTCAGCAGCCTTCTTCGCTGCTTTGTATAGAAACGCTCCTTTGCCCATTTCTTCGTGCTTCCTGAAAATTTTAAAAAGAGGGTCTCTTCGACTTGCGACTCTATGTATTCTAACCAGAATAATTCTGTTGTGAAGGCATTCAAGATTCAATATTCCGCGACCATCTTTACGGCATACGATGTAGAGTCGCGGAACAGAAGACTTGAAATGCATGCTTTTGTTCATGTGCATAATCTTTCGTGTCCCGATGTCAAGGGATCGGAGCTCGTTCTTTGTCCATGGAACAACTCCAAATGAGTAAAGTACTACGAGGACGACAAGTATGTTCTTTGCAGATACTTTGTTTCTCGCTGACAGTTCGGAAGACCAAATCCATAGGATGAGACGTTTTTATCTGCTTCGGAGAGTATCCTTCATAGATACCACATTATAAATGCGGCTCGTCGCTTGAAATAAATCTTGGCGCATTTTTTTAACTCACATTCCTTTCCAATGTCCTTAGTGTATCGTTCGACAATCCCTAGAGCTAGATGTAGTTGCTCTTTGTTTTTAGCATAGATCTTAAGATCTTCCATGTAAAATACATGGGTGACCTTGTACTTTCGATCTGCAGGTTTGCCGCACAAGTGCCTCTCATGATGTCACCCTGAAAGACACCTCTCTGAAAGCTTAACTTGTTAGTTTGTCACACATTGTTTTCCATATCAGATAGTAAATCTGGTTTTCCAAAGCGGCATCAATCTCTCTGTGCACCTCACGATTTTCGGATGACCCTTTAGCCTTTTCCAGTCAGATGATAAGTCTATGGAAGGTCGAATCTAAAGCTTTCCTGTAATCAACCCAGGCCATCGATAGGTCACGCTGGTAGGATGCTGCATCTTTGCAGACACATATAGCAATGAGCAGGTTCTCCCCATATCCTGCTACGCCTTTCTTTGAGCTGCGTTGTTCATACATGACTTGCCACACATGTCCGGTTGTCTAAATAATCCTATCATTTAGGATAGCTGTGAAGATCTTATACAGTGTGTTCAGACCAGTGATTGGCCTGTAATTCTTCGGGTCAGCCAAATTGCCCATTGACGGTAGGAGTACTGTGCGTCCTTCCACCAACCACTCCGGAATCGACTCTTCCGACTTTAAATATGAGGTGAAAACACGGCCCAGATGCTGATGGGTTAGAGGGAAATTCTTCCGCCATAATTTCTTGATACCATCTGGTCCCGGATGGATGAATATTCTTCCTCAAGGGTTTTGAGGACATTGCCCAGATCTTTGAAGCTATTCATCTTCTTTGAGTCTTCTTTAGTATACGACGAACTTCGTAGACTTCTCACCAAAATGCTTCTACCTCCTCTGATTTGGGCAAATGGTCGACTGTAACTGGAGTCTTTGAAGAGTCGAGATGGGTCAGAGAAAAACTCTTGGTTTTCTCTGACCCACCTCTTTCTCCGCTCTAGACTTCTCACGTAAGATAGTACCCGTATTATGTCGACCATATGCTGCGCAATGGTTGGCAGATTTGACTTATTCAATTAGTGATAAAGGATACATATTTTGCGCTCTAACTGCTGAACCTTGGTAGTAAAATTCCTGCCAGATGTTGTGTAGTTAATCACACACTGAATGCGAGACGCGTACTGTCTTGCCCAGCCTATCTTTGTGATAAGTTGATGAATTCGTCTTTTGGTCCTATGATTTGCCGTTGGTTTTGTTTATGGGTTGCATCTGCCAAAGCTCTCGCTGAATTATACAAACCACAATTGATATTTCAGGGGTCGAATTCTTTGGGAAAATCTCCACGAATCTCGTCATCCAGTGCAACCAGATCTTTAAACTTGAAAGAAACCTGAATCCTAATGTTTCTCCAGGTACTAAAGAATCGCTCTTCCTTTATTGGATGCCTGCCCGCGGTTGGCCTTAGTGTCGCCTCTCTTTCTCTGTTGCCGGCTTCTTCTGGCTGTGCTAAAGTAGGCGCTTCGCATATATAGTCCCTTTTTTGGAGTACTTCGGGATAGTTTCGCAGACGTTGATGCGAAATGAGCGATAGATCTGGGTGTTTATCGCAACACAGATCATGTAGTCATACTATGTAAACCTCTCGTTCAGGGGCCACACTCGCATCTTAGCACACTAGCAACTATGTTTGGTGTTATCATTGTTGTTTTCACGAGAAGTCATGGAAAGGGGTTCGTCCATCCTTGTAGAGCCCCGCATGCAAAGATAATGCTGCGTGCTCTGAGAGGTCGTCCGGTATGCCAGCGTCACCCTTCGAGACACCTCCGCTTGGGGTTAATTCCTTCAGGACAACCCTGTGCGATTTTCCGCGAACCCTATTAATTTTTGTAACCAAACAAATTTCTGTTCAAGACCTGCATCTTTACCCTGCACCGCGATTAATAAATGATCGGCAGCCTCATCAGCGTACACCGTGGAGTGGCAGGAGGGATGTGATGGATAGGACTACGCCTTATCAGCGGACTTGTTCTATCCGAGAGGTAGAAGGATCCCTTTCCCAAGATTCCACATTTTGTTCAAAAACTCCCGGTTTTCCTGCTAGAGATTGGAGGTAGCTGTTCGGCTGGGAGATCGGATCTGCTGGACGACTTCTGGAGGTACCCTGGATCTCTGTAGTATTTAACTTTACTTTCCACCACTGAACACAGTATATCAAAACTACTCAGCATGGGACTTAGGAAAATTGATTGCTCACTGTGAGCTCCGTTCCTCTTATATCCTGGGTCATCGTTCCGTTTGCTTGTGGGAAAGACAGCCACCTATATGTCACTTATGTATTAGTCAGGCCCGGCGTGGCGACTGTTAGTCACCTGGTGTTTGCGTGAGTGTAATTGGATTGCCTACCATCGTGTGTTGTAACCTTGAAACCATTACAATATATATATAGCTATGAATTTTATTTGTAATCATAATCATATATAAATAAAATTCTAAATGAATACAATGTAATAAATATTATGCAACATCTGAAATGACTTTTACTTCCGTTGGCTGGCATCCTGACCTCAGATATCAGAATACTAAGAGTTCCGAGTCGCCCATCTCCGCAAAATGTTAGTCTTTCTTGCAAGTCACAGTTCAAGCATGGTAGTCCCCAGGCTTCGGATCAAGCCCTATCTCCCTAGTTTTTTTACTCCAAGCCTTGTCTGGTTGAAGAACTTCCAAGACCAGGGATGGAATGACTTGGCTTCTGTAAGTGATGATGATGAAAATTAAAAAGAAATACAGACGATTTAAAAAAGGACTCCCATGAAAAGAAAGATTCATAATTGGTCCAGGGGTGCTATTTTCAAGAGCATTCCAATTTTTTCAGCATACTAAAATTTTAGTGCGGTATTTTTAGAACACTAAAATTTCATTTTTTGTTAAAAATTCATGTTTTTGAACTCAAATTATAGTAATAAATTCTGGGAAGGCTGATTATTTCGTTACTACGTTACTGCGTTTACTACGTTTATTACGTGGACCCGGAATCGCCACTTGATCGGCAAGTCACTGAAACTAATAGTTATACCGTAACGAATTTTTAAACGTGATTATCTCGAAATTGTCTAATTTGCAGGGGTTTCTCTTTATGGTACTATCGGAAGGATAAACCGAAAAGTTTAAAGATATCGGGTTATTAAATTATTTTTTTGGGTCAAAACTGTTGAAAAAATGGTCGAAAATTTGGACCTTCGATTAAACAGCCGATATAAATTTTAATTTTCAACTTTTTTATTATTTTATAGGTTTATACTTCCCTTTAACTCATAAGTAATTGAACAAAAAAACCTTTTTTATATCAGATAAATGGAAAAATTTTGACAGTTGCAGCAGTTTTCGATCCCACGGAGCAGACGCTCGAAGAAATATTCTTCAGGGTCACCATTTTGTAAAAAAAATCACATGTTTTTTTATACTTTAACAATGTAAGAAAAAGATGTTAGAATCAATAAATGATCTAGTTATTTTATCAACTTAAAAAAAATTCATTTAAATTGATTGATTTTACCATTTCTAAAGGTATCTCCCCCCTGAAGATTCATTACTTTACTGAAAAATAAATCTATTTCTTTGAAAATAAAAATTTGCTGAAAAGTTTTTTTTTTTATTAAAAATTAATTTGTTGGATGACGAATGTAAATATTTGATCGAAAATTGTACTTTTTGTTTTTAACCTAACAAAAGAAAAAAAATGGATACTTTCAATATTTTTCAAGCTTATGTTTCTATCTCACCGAAAATATTATTTTCATAAAATCAGAAAGCCCACCAAAATATGCATTGATATGTTCTGTTACAATGAACGACTTTTTAACTTACGGTACTGTTATATTCGAAATTAAAAACTCATAGAAAATATGTAACTTTTTTTTAAGCCAAGGGAAGAAGGCGTAGCTTATGTCCGGACGTATAGACACTGAAATGGTACCGTACTGAAAACTTGAAATACACCATTCCTTTACAACAAAACAGTCCTGTCAGTAAGTGAGAACTTAATAGCAAGTGAATTGAGTAGCTCCTATGCTATGGAGAGGGACTATACTAAAAACATGACAATAGAAAAATGGGTTGTTCACATAGACGATAAAACTTAGAGCCTTCCAAACAGGGGGTGAGTCTCAGAAGAAGGCGACATAAAGGAATTTTCAGTGACAAAATAAACACAGTGCCGTCTATACAGAAGAACGGAAAGAAGCATAAAACACGCTATTAAGTTAATTAAACCAATAAGAGTGCCAGTCCCTTTTATGGACTAAGGAAGGCAACGGAAATCGAAACAAAGTCAATTCTATTTCTGGCGGGGTTAAGTTTATTGGTTTATTATAATATACTGAATATATTAACCCTAGACGGATCCTATACATTTTTTTGCTCTCACTGGGTCCTGTGGGTGACAGATGTCCCCCATTTGGATTCCTTGTGCACAATCTTTTCGTTTCGTCGGAATCAGATGTTCATATGCACCATTTTCTGCGTTTTATAATATTGAAGAGATTGATGTATATAACATCCTGTTTGAATAAATTTGAATAGTTGAAAAGATGTTCAAACCAATCAAAATCGTGAAAAATCGTGTTTTTGAAATTTTTTGGAAAAATCATGTCATTTCTTCGTTAATTTCTTGGTTAATTAACCAATTTTGAAATTTCAAACTTTAAGGTGGTGTAGGTTATAATTAGGTTCCTGTCAAAAAGTATAGTTATTTGAACATTCAAAGTTAGAAAAAAAAATTAGAAATATTAGAAGTGCAGGCAGAAAGCTTATTATTCTAAATAATTTAAATGTATAATAGGTCAATCTCTTTGTTTTTTGATGAACAATAAGATGGTTTTATATAAATAAAAAAAATTAAGAAAAAGTTTTTTCGATGAAAAAGTGGTTAGTAAGTTTGAAATATAGGAAAAATTCGTCGGAATTAAAAAAAGAAGCCTTTTCTAAAAAAAAATTTTATTTTTAAACTAATTATCGAAATAAAATTGAATTAAAAAACATTAAATTAAATGGAATATTGTATCAAATAAGCTGAATCTACTTTGGTGCAAAGGTTGCACAAGACCGCCCTATGTTCGACACACGCAGGTTGGTTGCAACTTCTCTCTCTTTCCTGCGACAATGCAGTTACAGCATCAGCACTTTTTAGTTCGTATATTCTCGACATCTTGGATGAGAAAAACAATTATTCATTCATTATTTATTAATTGATTTATTATTTGATTTTACGAGCAAAGTATTACTGAAATTAAAGAAAACAATTTTACATTGATATATATGACGATTTTAGTCATTTTTATGTATAATTTCCACTTCAATTGTAAAGAGCTAAATCTTCTGATCGGTGATATCGTTCTTGCGAAACATTCATTACCGCATTCTAGATGGTTGTTAGGTCGTATAATTAAATGCTACAAGGGAAAGGACGATTTAGTACTTTCTGTTCGCGTAAAAACTGCCACTTCGGAATATGAACGTCCGATTACTCAGATTTATCTGTTACCAGTCAGAGCGCAAGAAATGAGCGAAATCTGAACAAAAATATTATTAATTAGATTTAAAAAAAATTATTCTGTAAAGTTAGTGGATTATTGCGGGCGGCTAAGACTATTAAATTGTTGTTACATTTTACTGTTTTTTTACAGCGGGCGGCATTTGTGTTGTTGACAAATACTCGATTAAGCACTTATTGTTTTTTCTTTTCATCGTGCAGTTACCACTCACGAGGCGGGCAGTATGTTTAAAGTTCTAATGTTTTGTCTTTATGAGATTTTCTGATATTAAAAATTATTCAATTTATCAACATCGCCTATTTGAAAGCTATTTTCAGTTTCCTTATTATTTAAAGGAATGTTTGAAGTTACGTGATTTCTCAGTTTGAGTGTGTGATGATAGCCTTGTCGCTTGAGAAAACCAATGTGCGAGCAGCAGTTAATCGAGACAGATCATTGTCCGATCATTTCAGACCAGTAAAGTGATTAACTCAATAAAGACATTAAATCTTAGATCTTACAAAAATGTCTATAAACCAGTGAGTGATCTGTGTGGTTCTCAAGAATGGTCTTAGTCTGCCAAGTGTTTTATACTTAAAAATACAACTTGAACTATGTATTATTTCTAACGATTCTTCTCTGTCTATTCCTGATCTGGAAAAATTAATTATTTATAAACATAAACATTAAACAAACCATTTGTTTGGAATGCAAAGTTAACCAAGATGGGCCTTTCCACCATGAGGAATGCCTTATCAATTTTTCGGGCATGAATCCCCGAGTAGCGCAGTCGGCCGGATTATCTTTAGTAGAAATGTATCACCATTTCGCGCGAGGTACCAGCTCATGAATTAGGGAAACTCTATTAGCGACAACCACAGGCCAATTGGAAGGATGGTTTCCTAGCCAAGCCAAAAACTTACGGAATCAGTGTGACAGTAAACAGGTATTTTATCCAATGACACAGTTTCCATGACAAACTTAAGTGTCTTAGTTAGCAAGGCAGCCCCTCACAACTCCAAATACGAGCCTCTTGTAAATCTTCACTAAGAATTCTAATGTAAATGGAAGCTGAATAAGCCTTAGAGGAAGCGTCAGAAAAGCCATGAAGCTCGAATTCAGAGTTTGTCTGCAGTTGTCGTGTCCATCTGGGGACTGAAAGTGCTTCTAATTTTTTTAGAGAACCATAATAATTTAACCATTGAATTTCAAGATCATCAGATAGTCTGTCGTCCCAGTCTAGTTTACGCAGCCAAAGTTCCTGCATTAAAATTGTTGCCACTATTATGACTGGAGTTACCCAACCCATAGGATCATACAACTAAGCTATTAATGAAAGAACAATCCGTTTTGTTGGATTTTTGACTAAAGAAGAAGTCACTTTACAAAGGCATGAATCAGACTCAGGATCCCAAAATAAACCTAGAACCTTCAGCTCAGCATCCTCCGCTAACGGAAATGCGATAGCACGTTCGTGTTCTGCGAGAGACAATCTTCCAATAGTTCGGGTTCATTTGCGGCCCATTTTTTGCATATAGAAACCATCAGCTTCTAATAACAGTGTGACTTGAGCTAGCGCCTCTTTAGCCTCAATCTGACTATCTGCACCAAACAAAACATCGACGTAAATATTATTTTCTAATATAGTTTGGGCTAAAGGAAATCTACTCCCTTTATCATAAGCTAACTGCTTAACCACTGGAGCACAGGCAATACAGTAAGTGACGGTTAAAAGTCTATAAGCGATGAGCCTTTTATCAGGAGAAATCCAGACAATTCTTTGATAGTCGCAATCCCGAGGGTCAACTAGAATTTATCTAAACATTTTTTCAATATCAACCAAATAAACAAAGCGATATGTTCTCCAATTCATAATGATTGAAACCAAATCATTCAGAATTTTAGGACCGATGTTAAGATGAAAATTGAAGGAAGTATTATTAGAAGTGAAACTGGAAGCGTTGAAAACAACCCTTAACTTAGTAGTGGAACTACTTTCTCTTAAGATAGGGTGATGAGGCAAATACAAAGTTTGTGGAAAACTATCCAATTCCTTTTCTGGAAAAAGTTCCATGTGTCCAAGGCTTTGATATTCTGATAAGAAACTGGAGTATTGTAACAATAATTCCGATTTCTCCGATAAACGACGAAGTACTTTATTCGAAACGATCGTAGCTCTCTCCAGGGATGCACCTATTTTTATGGGAGGACCGTTTTTGAAAGGTAAATGTATCATGTAACGTCCGCCTTTGGTTCGTTGGTAATTCGTGGCAAAATGCTTATCACAAAACATTTCGTCATCTGTTAAAGTATTTTTAAAGAGAACTTTCTCCAACTCCCAGAACCTGGTTAAGTCTTCATGCAAGACTTCTGCTGAAATAGCCTGATGTGATGAAACTGGAATGTTAATTTCTATTTGATTTGTGACTGGAGCCGGCCCAGATAATATCCAACCAAAAACGGCACTTTGTGCAGTAAGGGAACCAAATATACCCTGTTGCAGACCAGGAAGTAAACATGAGCCATATTTATCGGCCCCTAAAATCAAATCAACTTGATGGAAGCTAAAGGGATTTGAATCTGCTAACCGTAACTCTTTTAATTGATCTTCATTCTCCACGTTAGATCTCACAGGAGGAGCATATGTTGTAAGGTGTAATAATACTAAAGCTTGGATGTGGACTTTAGGACAGTTTTTTTCTGTAGGAATTAAATTAAATTCTGCTTACTTTCGTGAAGAACCAATATTAACTTCTCCAACCCCATAGACCTTTTTGTAGCGTTGACTTAATATTTTAATTGCTCTCTCGGTAATAAAACAACATTCAGATCCTTGGTCCAGCAAAACTCTAAATCTATGACTTCTTCCATTTTTAGCTTGGTAGGGAATTTGATTGTGACGCGAGAGAACCTGAAACTGCCAATTGAGAAGTAATCGATGCAGAGTTAGTTGGTGGTAAGGTGAGATTTGAGTTCTAATCATCGGAGTGCAACAGGGAATTATGTTTCCTACTGCACTTGTAACATTTGAATTTACTAACACAATCATGAGGTCGATGTCCAGGCGTGAGAATATTACAACAACAATGATTTTTTGTAGCAACTTCCCTACGTCTGTCCACAGCATTGAGGCTCCTAACTGCCGATTGTTTTGAAGCCTTAGGGATCGTCCACAAATTACGTAAGACGTTTTTCTTTTGTTTGAATAAAGACGAGCACAAAATTGCTGTGAAGTTGAGAAGGACACAACGATATAAACAAAAGAAAAACATCTTACGTAATTTGTGGACGATCCCTTACTCTTTTCTTGAGAACTCGCACGAGGCGTGGAAGCTTTAATAGACTCCAAAATACGTATGCGAGTCTCCAAAAATGAGTCAAGTTGCTGATAAGTGGGGTAATCAGTGCTAGAACCAATATGCATCTCCCATTCCTTGAGATTACTAATATCAAACTTTTTAACCATTAATAAAACAAGTAAATCACTCCAATATTCTGTTAAGCGTTTAAAATTTTTGATAGCCGCCAATGAATCATTTGTTTTATCGTTTTTTTATGCGTTCATTTACATGAAAATATGAATGTTACTTGACGTGACGAAACTCGAACGTAAAGGATCCTCTGGAAGACAAATGTGCCCCAAGCGCTCAGCAGTTCGTTTTCACTTAACAGACAGCGAACAACTGGTAACATCAACCATTTCACCGCACTCTCGGATAGTTGAACTGAATTATGCTTATGATCTGCACCAAAAAATCCGAGATTTTTACTCAGGAGAATTTAAGGAATTTCGTGTGGGCACATTTGTTCCCTGCAGTATCCGTGTAGGGTTAATGTTATTATTATATTAATATATTAATATTATATACAATATTAGTTATATACAATTATAAATTAAAGCCCTTGGGCGGTTAAAATTTTATTTGTTCGTTGTGAATAGCATTTTATGAACAAATCTGGCTCATGGATATCTGAATCTTTCGTGAAAACTTGTATCACTTCGGACCGTACGGGTGAGTTCACTCATGCAACAATTGATCTCATGAACGCTCATTTTCAATTTTTGAAATTAATGTACTTGGCCTTTAAACAGCTCAGAAATTAAATTTTACTTTCTACCTCGATACTATCTTTATTTTTGGGCAGGGCTTCTTTGTAAACAGATTTAAGAAGGTGCTTGGACCATTTCCGGACCTGGAACCTTGATTTCTCCAGTTTGAACCACGCAGTGTCCAACTTGCATCTGTTCATTTTTTCCAAACAGGCGATCAGTAGTATATCTTCTAATTGAGGAACTCCGGTGTATTGCTAGTTATTTTGATTTACACTCAGTTCACGATAGAATCTTCTTTCATTTGTCCGAAAGTTTTGATTTTGTTGCTTTTCTGCACTACTTTTCTTGTGCCGATGCAGTCTGGTAGTAAGAGCATCAAGTCTGCCGTTGGGAGTCCATAATCTCATCCAGTATTCCTTGTGTTAATGTCTCGATGTGCCGAGGATCGATGATTTTAGTAACATGGTTAACAGCTTTCTGGTTCTATTTACTTTATTTATATTGAGTTAATCGACCCAATATGCACCTTAGTTTGTTGACATCCATATCCAACCTGATCTTCAATGGTGGATTTCGATTCCTTGCTGGGACTAGAACTGCATTTGCAGGCCTTGTTTTGTGGCCTAACATTCTAACGGTTGCCACAGCTGCACAGTATACAAGAGTGTACACCTCTAACGCAGTTTATATTGCGTTCAAATATGTAGGTAAAACCTTGCTGTTGAGGTGTTCTATTATTGCACGCAGATCACTTGTAATGTTCATTTTGGACAGAGAATGCCTTAGTGTTGGTTCTATATATCTGAACTCTAGTAAAGCATGGTGAAAATTCCTTTCAAGGTGCTGTAGTTTTTGTGGGATTTCGTTACGCACATCATCGTTATTAAAATCTGAATGTGGTTCTAGTGGATCCGGTACATGATGTTCATTATCCCTAGCATCTATTCCTTCAGCTTCAATCAAGCCTTCGTTGTTCATATCTTCCAAGGCGAGTTCATCAATAGGAAGCTGCTGTTCCACTTCCATTTTGATAGCAGCTTTTTCAACAGCCGAAAGCAATCTGTTTATAATAGTGCCATTTTTTTCGAGAGCTGGTGGGAAATCTTTCACATACACGCGGGACGATCCGCACTTCCCGGAACCGGCTTATTTCTTCTGACATCCATCATTTTGCAACCAAGATGTAAGGACCGTCCTTAGCGGTGTGGCAGCGGTGCACAATGAGCTTCGACCTTTTTCAGGTACACAGCTGTTCATCTACAGTAAAATGATGTTGAGACTTTAAATTTGCACCAGAGTTCATGATACTCAAAGCAAGTGCTAAATTAATTCTATAAACTTTTTGATTTGCAAGTCTGATTAAGCGGAACAGAGAATAGTAGGCTAGTACTTGAGTTCCTCAAATTCAAACAAATTAGTTATTAAATGATTACACCATTTCACAATTAGTGATTTATGTATTGCAATGAAAAATTTTGTCATAAGTTTGTAAAATTGATTGCATTGTGTGTTTCGAAATATTGGAGTAGCTTAACTTCGAATCAGTAAAATCACTCACGTAAAGTTAAGCATTCACTAATTAGTGAAGTCCAACATAAACATATTATTTTTTTCCAACATTCGGCCGAAATAAAATAAGCTTATCCTCTTTAGCTTCTAAAGCTTCCTTAAAAAGATAAGGAAGGTTAACAAGGTGAGGTGGTCGGTTTTCCTTGTTTTGTATTCTTATAATATTTATATTTTTTACGTACAAACATTATGCACATTGAAAAAACGTAGACATAGTTGTTAACCTGTAAACGTCTTCCTTCAGCTTGGTATTACATTTTTGAAAATACAAACGAAGTATGTAACATTGTTTCTCTTTAATATTTCATTTCAAGTAACGCATGTAAAGATATCCCTCTTGATTTGTACTCATAAGGTAAAATATATGCAGGCCTTCGGATTTGAAACTTTAGTCGATTCACTCTGTTTGCGAACTCTTTTTCGGAGACGATTGATTCACGTATAGAATCATCGTGGTTTTTGGAATCGCAAAATTTTTCGCTTTCTCGAACCTATCTTTCGCTCTCTTCTTAATTCTCGAGTTTGTTCATATCAGTCTCTCACCAGGTTTTCAACTGAGAGGCAAGGCCGTCAATAAATATTTTTGGTTTCTAATTTTACAATCTGTACAATTTTCACTCACATAAACGACACTGTCAAAAAATTTTAATGTAACTTTAAAAATTTCATAGTAGGTCCGTATATTACCTACTATCAAAGTAGCGTTTTCACAGGCAATAGCGAGTATCCACGTTCAGTCGGGAATTTAACTTTTAGGTTATGTAATTTTCCAGGCAGATTCTGTACAATCGCAATGATTTGTAAATATGTAGGTTAATGCATTTTAACAGCAAATATTTGAATTTTCATAATTGTTCGTAATTCCAGTATCTGAAGTAAAAGCGTTATTAATGGTAGCTTCTGTAGAAATTTTAAATTGCCCGTTAAAATCAGAAATGTTGCAGAAAGTAATATTTTTCAAATTATTAAATTTACATTTAATTAATATATATGCAAATGAAAGGACATACAAGGAAAATAAATCTGCATATAAATAAATAATTTATTTATGTAAATATATAATATATATACATATTTTTTTACTGAAATTCCCTGTCCCAAAATAAAAATTTATAAATCCGCACAGAAATTCCCTGTCGTACTATCACTGCACAAATAAAAACAATAATGTACATCGTGCAGGTACATTCATTTATAAATGTCTTTCCGTCGGCTTGAAGTTGGGCTTCGAAAAAGCGATGACTTTCTAGATAAATAGTCAATTCATTCATGGAATTTATATAAAAATATTTTTTTTCAAAGCCTAACTTCAAACCCGGATGGTAGGCATATATGAATCTGAGCGTCCAGTAAAAGCCTTATACTTTAAACGAAATTTGCCGCCATTTTCTGCGCCTACGCTGTCACGCACGACGTACAATTCTACCAACACAAAACACAGCTAATTTTCCGGCGGTAAAAATTGGAAGTAAAAGGAATTGGAAAACGCGAGCACTTTTGTTACTTCAGATTCATCCGCGTCGTCACGGTGGCGAATCCTGCAATCATCATCTATGTATCTCACTCGGCCTCCCTCCAGTGGCAAATTCTGTAATCATATTTGTTTACAGTATTTGTATGTCGTGCAATTTGTGGCTATTTCGTTTTGGCTACGGTTAAGAAAACTAGCGTTTGGAGTCGGTTACTATGGTTAATTACAATAGAAATAGAAATGGTCGGACTACCTATTTTGCATGGAAATTGCATTATTTTTTCATCTATTACTCTAAAATTCTAATTTAGGATTAAGAAATTACTTTGCATGCATTTTTCAATCATTATTTGTCATAAATATTAAATCTAAATATTTATGTAATTCAAAATTAGCGCTAACAGTGGCCTATCGGGTTGTCGGCGCGACGCAGCGCAGTTTAAAAAGTTCCCAAGATTGGGGACACTGGCACGCCGTAAAAACTAAGCAGTTCCCCCGCCGATGCGCTGGATGAAGCGATGGCCATCACACCGTCCGATAGTGCTCGAGTTTCATCAAATTGAAAACTCTTTTTGCATCTCGTGTTTTGCACAAATATAATTGCAATAAGTTATTATTAATAATATGTGGGCTACAGACTTCTCTAAATATTAAATCGTTGCAACAAATAAGAAAAATGAAATATGTTTAGAAAAATTCAAATCAACGGAAATGATAAAAACATAAATCACAAAGGCAAGCAAATACAGGAGGACTTTTGATTGGTCAAGGTGTGATAAATTTTTTAAAAGACGTTTAAACTATCAAGACGAGGGAAAAGCTCTTTGCTTCAAAAATTCACGAGAGACATACGCATTGACTTGAGAGGATGTAATAAATATTTCTTTAAACTTTTATCATACCCTGACCCATCAACAATCTCATATTAACAAAAGTTTGTAGCTCACCTATTATTAATAATAATTCGTTGCAATTATATTTATGCAAAATAAGTCATGCAAAACGAGTTTTCAATTTGATCAAACTCGAGCACTATCGGACCTTGTGATGGCCATCGCATTGTCCAGCGCTTCAGTGGGGGAACTGCTTGGCTGAGACGGCGCGCGCAAGCAAATTTGGGGGCGGGCGCGGTCTTGCCCTCTAGGGTAAAAAAAATTTGCAATGTTTTTTTGGACACGTACACACACCTGCATTGGAAGTTTTTTTTCACTCTAGAGGGCAAGTCAGCCCCCCTCCCAATTTTGTATTTACAGAGAAAGAAAATTCGTCGTTTTTGTTTTTTCGAATTTAGAATATTATGGTATTTGGTAATCGGAAAAAATAATTTGTTTTTAATCACTCAGCGTAAAAGAAGTTTTGAATAGAAAAAATTATTCTTGTACTGAAAATACGCATTCACCCAGAAGCTTTAAAAAATAGTAGAGAATGGAGAAAAAACTCCAAGCCTTGCGAATTTTAATAATCCGTCGCACACGTTACAGAGAGCGAGCATGCGATCACACTTCGACGACGTCGCGTGATACTTTACAGATTCAGATTACTTCTTGTCAATGCACAGGTAACCATTTTTATTTGTTCAGGATAGATTTATGGATTTACAACTTGGGTTATTTGTTTAATACATGGACCTATAAATTAACGGGAAGGAGCAAAAACCTGCGGGATCAGGGAACGCGTAAGTAAGGGATATGACGCACACCACGCATTCTCTCCCTACTTCCTCGGGGGAGGGCGGGCACGGTGATTGGTCTGTTCCGTCAATGACAGATTTTAGTTTAGACGGTTGAATTCGTAGTGTCATTCGGCATTTTAATGGGCGTTCTTTTTTAGATTGGTCAGTTTTTAAAAAGCTTACAATTTTCTAATTTTGGCAGAAAGAATATTATGTTTCTTTTAAATGCAATCATTTTTTGGCTCAACTGAATGCAAGCCGTGTGTGCCCGCGATCGTTTTGCACTCTCAAAACGAATTTTAAGAAAGTTTTCTGCTTCTTCATAATCTTCTGTATCTCTGTATACTACTGACATATTTTGCAAAGAAAATTTTTTTGTTAGCCCAATTATAAAACTCTAGTGGCGTCGAAATTTGCTCTTCCGATATCATTTGTAAACTTGCTCTTCGAAACAATTTTTCATAGTCATTTCATATAATCGGAAAAAATCATTTGTTTTTAATCGCTAAAACAAATTTGTCGCGTTAAATGCAAGTGACCACTGTTTCGGCTTTCCATACATCTTCTACAAGTATTGATTTCCTCAAAAATTATAGATTAATGTCAAGCTCTCGATTTAAACATGAGTGCTACAATCCTTTCAATAAAGAAAAGCATATTGGTGCAAAGCAAAAAAAAAGTTTACGTAGCGTTTCGGCTTTAATACTTAAAAAATCAGATTTTTTCAAAGCGGGCAACGTTTTGTGTACAGAATTCAGATTAATAGCAAGTGAAATGGAGATAAACGATTGTTGTATGTACATTCAAAACTGTACGTTGGCTGCTTCAAAATGAGTGATTAGTTAAGTATAATGATCAAATGATCAGTATAGTTTCATGATAAAATTATTCTACGTGATAGATGACGCACCAGAAAAAAATATATTAGAAAATTATTCATATATTTTGGGTACATATTTAAATTTTATGAAAATATATTGTAGATTTTTAATAAATTTATATAGTTTAAAGAATCGACAAAGAATAATAATACTTTGAAAATTCACTTTAAATTTTTAATAATTTCAGGAAGTTGAAACAATGAAGAAAAAATTTATATGTGAAATTTAATCTAGATCATAATCAACTGAAATAAAAAAAAAATCATGTAAAAAAATGTATGTGAAACATAAAATACTTTATAAAATGTTATGAAAAATTTTGGTTCATTCAGCCTCAAAGTCGGATTATAATGAAGAAAGCTCATCAGAATCTGATTTAACGGACAGTGGATATAATGACTGCTATTCATCTTTCGATGATTTTGCAGAAGTAATATTTTAATTTGTCTCTTACATTATTTGAAAGTATTCAATAAAACAATAAGTATAATGGGACGTAATATCTTTTAGGACAAACAGGAAATTCCTCAAGAATTCATAGTACAATTTAAACAAAAATTCAATAATCCCGGCATTACTACAAAAAAATTCAAGATTTTGGTTCGTTTCCTTGAGCGCAGTTGAATGAGTTATCGGTATAGAAGCAAAGTTATTCCTGTTGTGAAGTAATAATCCTTTGAGACTTCTTTTAGAAGAATCAATAAAAAGTCTACACTCCTCATCCTTTAAATACCTGGTTTCAGTTCACCCATTAACCCTTGCACATCGTTACAATACACCAGCGATGGGTCGTCTATTTTCGTGAAGTATTTTCTAAATTTTACTTTTCTTTTTCAAAAATAATCAACTTTAACAGCCTTTGCTAGGCATTTCTTTTTTAATAAACATCGTAAGAAGTTCAGCACCATCCTTTGGTAACCCTGGAGCTCTTACCAAGTCATTCAGTTCCTCCTGCGACGTAACTTGGAAAACTTTATCCTTGCCTTTACCTGGGATGGAATCGTCGTCATTTTCGTGATGCTCCAATTCATCACTATATTCATAGGAATCATTTTCTTTTTCCGATTCAATGTTTTTCCTCGATTCGTCTACTTCATTGGAATCATTTCTTACATCAGAATTTCTCATTGCAACACGATCTTTCTGGTTTTTCTACTGTTTTGTCATTGGTATAAACAAAGCTTTGCTGATTTTTTCTGTTAAAACTTATAACGTCATTGAAACAAAAGTAACAGTCCTTTTTATGCAATGGCTCTTTCCACAATGTAGGTTTGTTATATTTCATGTCCTTAGAATGTCTGCTTGAATCCCAACGATGTAACATTTTAGAACAAGCAGCACATATTTCGTGGGGCATCCATTTTTAGTACGTTATTCAAGGGGGCTGTTATTTGTTACATATATAGCAACAAGCACTAGTGTCTTTGTTGCATGTATGTTGAGAAAGAGAAATTGGAAATTTTAAGTTTGAAGTTACTACCTTTCCGTAGCTCGACAACTTCCGAATTAAATTAAACAGAAAGTAGAACAATTTTACGAAAGTGATGACGATAGCACAATGATACCAGGTCAGAAAGACACCAGGACTGTCAAAATAAACGGTGAAAGTATCGTTCGTCAAAAAAGATTAATTATGGGGAATCTCTCTTTTGTTTACAAAAACTTCCTGCAAGAAAATGCTGGCATAAAGATCGGTTTTACGAAATTCTGTTGCCTGCGACAAGCGCATTGCATTCTAGCTAATTCAGATGGGACTTACACGGTTTGCGCGTGTCCCTTGTATAAAAATATGAAACTTAGAGCATCAGGTAATTGACAACATTTTTGGCCTGAGAACCATGGAATTTCAGAAAAGATTGCACAAGTTTTCGAAAATAACAATGTTGAAAAAATCAGACACGAAGAATGGGTAACGAAACCTATAACGACTTTGGAGAAAATGACTGTAACGATAGAAGAGTTCGTTAAATGTTTTCGTGAGGCAGGAAGATCATTTTCTAATCATTATTTCATTGCAAATAAACAGGCTGCTCATTATAAATTTTTAAAGAAAAATATCAATGATGACGGAATTTGGGTAATTTGTGATTTCGCTTAAAAGTACGCTTTCGTGGTTTCCATGGAAACAATGATAAATCTACGATATTCCTCATAGTTTTTCACTACAAAAAGGAGGTTAAAGTCAAACATCAAACGCTCATCATGATTTCCGATCGCAAAAAACACAACGCCACAGCCGTTTACTCCCCAGCAATTTAAAAACGTCAAACATTTTGAAAATATGTATTATCACGAACATGGTTTTCTGCATGCAGCTGAGTGGCATTTCCATGCGACAGTGCATGGGAAAGGCTCCTGCGATGGTGCTGGTGGAGCTGTGAAAAGAATGTCTTGAAGAACAAGTTGACAAAAGATATCAGAAGAGTCAATTTCGACGACATTAGAGCTTTATAAGTGGACTAGCAAAAACTCTTTTTTACAAATATGTCAGTAGTATACAGAGATTCAAGACATTATGAAGAAGCAGAAAACTTTCTCAAAAATCGTTTTGTAAAGTGTAAAACGAACCCTATTAGTTTCCTGATTTTCTCTCTCAGTTCGTAGGTTTGTTCTGGTTTTTGTTTTATTATTTCTGGCGTCGTGTATCCTCCTATGTAGTTTTCTTTAAGGTTATACGGGTGGTTTGTTTCTTCTCCGACGGCTCCCTCCTCGTCCGTTTCATTTTCTGGGTATTCCTCTAGTTGGGTTGGACGAGTTTCGCTGTTGGTGGTTACTTTGAAGATTTGCCTGGTGTGGTGGTGCCGATGATATTTTAAATCTTTTTCGGGTATTCCCGACATTCTTTGCTAGATCCATTTTATGGCTGGGCAGTTCTGGTAGTGTTCGAGCATTGTTGCTTCGTAGATGCTATTTTGGCAGTAGGCACATTAATTTCTTCGACCCTTTGTCTGAAAAGTAAATTTCCGTACTGTCTAATTTTTTTCTTAATATCTAGTGAGTCTGGTCAGTTGGGAGTCAATTGAGTCGGTTTGTATTCTCTATGTTATTGATCCATTGACATTTGTCATTTAAAGTAAAACTATTTTAATCTAAGTATCTTAGTATTTCTAATGCCTATCTATTCTTATCTATCTAATGGTTTCTAATTTTTAAATCGTTTATGTTCCATTCTCCTATGCTTTTTCCTTTAGTATTTTTTATTTCATAAATGGTTGGGAAAATTTTCTTTTTCATTATGAAGAGACCTTCGTACTTATCATAAAGCTTGCCTGCTTTATTATCTGCTTTATTTGATAATTCGGTTACTTTTTTTAAAACCCTGTCGCCTATTCTAAATTCTACGGGCCTTCTTCTTAAATTATAACTATTCGCTTGTTGTTTATTTGCTACGTCCAAATTTTTCTGGACTTCTTCCTTTATGGTTTGTAATCTTTTTAGTCTATCTGTCCATTTATCTATGCTTTGACATTCTATTTCGCTATCGTTCTCTAAATTTTTCCTTAGGGGCTGGAGTGGTTTCAATTCGCGACCTAAGTTTAAGAATGCTGGGGTAAATTGTATTGACGAGCGAACTGCAAATCGTCTATGTATTCGCCCCAGGTGGAGTGATCATTATCTAGGTAGGTTTTAATTATTTGTTTAACCGTTCTGTTTTAGCGTTCTGTCGGGTTCGCATAAGGGTAAAATTGAGGTGTTTTAGCTTGCCTAAAAGCGAATTTTTCGGTCAATTCTCTCAATGCTTTGTTCACAAATTCGCTATCATCCGTATTTTGTAATTTTAAATTATTGTTTCTTGTTCTGCTACGGTTTTCAATATTATTGTACGATAGTTAACGAGTTTCTTTTAAATTTTCTCGTAAATCGAATTGGACGGATTGCTTGGTACAAGATTGTTCGGTTCTATTATTTCTAATATTTGGTTCTATTATTTTCTCTCTGAGTTCAAAAGAGCTATTTTCTGGGGATCCAGTCTACTCCCTAGATTTTTTGCCCTTTCCCCCTTTCTTTAAAAAACCTTTCTTTTTGACGGTTCATTAATTCGTTAAATTTTACGCTTTCTAAGAGTTCATCTGTCTCTAAAGTGAACTGTGGGTTGTTTTCCAAAAATGAATCGCGTTCGTAAGTCTCGCTAATTATTTGTCTTGGATTATTTATCCGATTTGACGCGCCTATTGCGGGTAAATTTTCGTTATCCTAATAGAATGTATTGTTTTCCAACTCAAAGGTTCTGTTTGGTTGAATATTTTGAGTTTATCTGTCTTGGTTTGTCCTATTATTCGTACCGGGTGTTTCTGTGTTTTTTCGCGTTTTGTTTAAATCGCAATTGTTTAAACAAATTATGAAAAATTGATTTTTTCGATCTGGGCAATTTTTTTCTAGAAAATATGGCTTCAAAAGTTACTTTATAACCTGATATAATTCAACATTAGCTCAGACCCGGCGAAGATATGATTTTCGCGACTAACAGTCAGTACTTTTCCGACGCGCCTACCGCTCTTGCGCGCCCCGCGCGTTGTAGTCACATGTGCTAGGCCGCGCGCAGTCGATATTTCGGGAATGGGTTTGAAATCGAAATAAACATAACACAATTGGGGCGGAGGACAACAGCATCTGCACGGAGACATAAATTCAGCTCTATATCGGATAAAAAGTTTTAATGTATATAAGAACATTTGATATATAGTTTTTATTATTTTTCAAGAAATTTAGTATTTGTAATATTTACAATTTTATTGTGGATATTATTAGATTGACAAAGTATTTTGAGAAATATTTTCAAAATCATTATAGCTCCAAGCAATGAGTTATTTCAATTTATAATTTATTCAATAACGTGCGCAAGGAACTTATCGATCAATAAAAAGAGATTGTTAATATCAATAATAACTTATTTTTAAACTGCTATTTATTTCGAATTCAAACTCATTCCCGAAATTTCGACTGCGCGCGGCCGAGCACATGTGACTACGACGCGCGCGGCGTGCAAGAGCGGTAGGCATGCCGGAAAAGTGCTGACTGTTAGTCGCAAAAATCATATCTCCGCCGGGTCTGCGCTAATGTTGAATTACATCAGATTATAAAGTAACTTTTAAAGAATGAGTACGTGTTGTCAATTTTCAAAAATATTGAATAGGTAAAATGTTGTTAACGTTCAAAGTTAGTGAAAAACGTCATATTTCGTACATTAAAAAATGTATATCTTTTAAAATATGCCTTTTACGAAAAAGTTGCTGGAGACCTTTTCGTCTTAAAATGGGCCATATTTTCTAGAAAAAAATTGTCCAGATCAAAAAAGTCTATTTTTCATAATTTGTTTAAACAATTGCGATTTAAACAAAACGTACTACTTTTTCGAAAAAAATCCGGGTATATTCGGATTCATCGGCTCAAAATACATAAGAATAACACCTTTTTATCCTTGGACATATTATTGCATACGGCAGCATTGCCCGCTCCCGGACTAGTTTCGACATTGTTATTTTAGTTTTTCCCGATCTTAATTTCATTCGTTTTTGTTTTGATCCTAAATTCGTTTTATTGGGACAACCTGTTTAATCTCTCGTTGTGGTTTAACAGTTTAATATTATAATTTGATTCAGGGAATTTTCATCAAAGTTTTAATTGGGTATTAAATGGCTTGGGAGTTCAAAAATATGTTTATTTTTTTCTCTCTGATTATTTGTTTTGATAGTCCGTTGCGCGACCTTGCCGTGAATAAAGGATGCTTGTTGCGCATTGTGTATCGTTACCGCGCTGCGAATTCTCGCCTTATCGGGCGGTTGTGATTTTCAGCAAGCGTAAAACTCTATGCTTTTCTTTTTTGGGGTTTGATCTCTTTTTGCTAATTCAAATTTTATAGGAAATTTTATTTCTCTAAATTCGGGTTTCGTACTGAAATGTACGATTCTCCATTTCTCTAGGTTTATTACTTACTTTTGACCTTGATAGTAAACTAATTTTCTTTAAATGTTGGTTAATTTCCACTTGGTTTCAAAGCGAAAATTTTCTTTCAAAATAATTTCGCTTTTTGATTCCGTTTATCCTTTCGATCACGTTAAAATTTTCATTTTTAGAACACCCTGGTTGAATGTAAGATTTGCTTTTTTAAGTAAAAAAATGTTAGTTTTGTTTAAGAAATTTTGATTAGCTTTTTCATAATTGGACAAACTATATTAGGTTTCTCTAAAAGGTTTCTGGAATTTGTTTTGAATTCGATAAGTATATTTGAATTTATTTTAAAGATTTCTAATTAAAATTTTAATTACATTTTAGGTTGTCGCCAAGTTCAAAAATATTGTTATTTTCGTTATACGGCTCTTTGTTTACGAAATAAGTCGCGTGACCTTGTCGCGAATCATGAGGGTACGGGTTGTGTGCTTGTGCCTTTTATCGAGTTAAAATGTTTTGCTGTGGTTGTCGGTTAAAATTTTCGACAAGATTTACATAATATTTCATTGTACTTGAAATATAACTATAACCTCTATCACAGTGGTTGCATTGTTTATGTTTCTAGTTTGATTTAGAAATGTTTAAAGATACGGCTGAATTAAAATAACAAAAAAATATATATTATATTACAGTCACTTAACGACAGTTACGGGCCTGATGCATACGATGAACTTCTCACGCAAACTGAAATTCAAGGTCACATAAACAGCATAAACGGTATGGTCTTAATATATACTTTAGTAATTATAATAAATTAAAAACCTTTAATTCGACTTAATTACATTTTTCAGTTCAACGTGCATTGTGCGCTGTAGTTGAATCAATTTTTGGTGAAAACAAACACCTGATATCTGCATTGAGCGATCCAGTTCTTCAAGTTCAGGTATTAGGGTAATAAATAGGTGAATTTATGAAAATGAGACCATATAGATTAGCAATTATAATGATGATTTTGTCGAATTTCAGAAGGTATCTTATGAAAATTGCCAAATTTATAAAGAGAAGATCGCAAAACTAATTCAGAAGAGAGATTGGCAAGAAAACTTCCATTATCAGCAAAAACTTCTTCAGAAAACAGTAGATAATGCTAATAATATTGCATTAAACATATCCAAAAGTTAGTATAATTTTAATAAATATTTGTTCCATATAATATTTCTTGGACACTTCTTTGGAATTTATCTTTTTTTCTGTGAAATACAAGAAGAAACAGTATATTGCCTAAACAAAGCTTTACTAGAAGAGAATCTTCAAGAATTTTCAAAAACATTAATGGATCCTAATTTGGGGTTGAATGATAACATTGATGAATTCTCAATACCACTATACTATGAAGAAATGAAGATCGATTGTACGGAATCAAAGGTAAAAGAATTTACAGTATTATGTATCAATATACAGGGTGTTTTTTTTTAACTTGAAACTTTGAAATATCTCGAAAAATAGGGACTCTATGAAAAAATGTTGTGAATCAAAATTTAATCAGCCTGAGGAGAACATACACTGATGTTAAAATCGGTTCACTCACACCGCCCACTGGGGGCGTAGCTAAGGGCAAGTTCGAAATCTTAAATGGGAACACCTATTTTTCATTACATATTCGGATTATTTGGATAAAAATGCGTATGGTTTGTCTAAAACATTTTTCTCGTTTCGTGATAGATGACGCTGTAATCGACAAAATTCAATTTTTCTTCATTTTACAGTTACTGAAAATGCACGCCTACGATTCTGCAATACTCGAAATTAGCCTTAAAACAAACTACTACTTTCAGCGTAACACAGGGACAACGACGTAGACGTAGCAGTTTTCTGTTCCCTTCGGGGTGATTGATTAACGTGAGTCCCTTTAACTCTCACGATTCGGGGTGCTTGATTAACGTAAGTCCTCTCGACCCTCACGATTTGAGGTACTCAGTGAATCATCTTTTAATTAAAGTAAGTACTCAAAATGATGACCTTCGGCTTCAATGCACTTATTAATCCGTAATTCAAATGAATTTACACAACGGAGAAGTGTATCTTCTTGAATTTCAGTACCTGCACTTGTAATTCGGTCAATCATATTCTCACGTCTTGTTGGGTTTTCTTTGTATACTTTGTCCTTCAGATAGCCCCACAAAAAGAAATCTGGTGAATTAAGATCTGGCGATCTTGCCGGACAATTTATCGGACCGCCTCTACCAATCGAGCGACCATTGAAATCACGATCAAGAACTTCTCGTGCTACCGCTGAATAGTATTCCGGACAACCATCATATTGAAACCACATGTTCTGCCGTATTTCTAAACTTAAATCTTCAAGCAATATTAACAGTTCATTCTCCAGAATTTCTTGATATTTTGGACCATTTAAGCTGCCTTCGATAATCTGGGGACCGATCAGTTTGTTGCGAATTATTCCACACCATATGTTGACAGTCCACGGACGCTGGTGTTCGACTTCACGAAGCCACTGCGGATTTTCAATATTCCAGTAATGCATGTTGTGCCGATTAATTATTCCATGGCTCGTAAAAGACGACTCGTCGAGAATAATAAATAACGAAAAAAGTTGGGATTTGTTGTATCTGCTCACGTGCCTACTGACAAAAAGCTACCTGATTTTGGAAAATCAATTTTCCAAATACTGCTCTGAAATATTCCGGAATCACGAGCAATTTCTCGTGCACTAACGTGAGGATTATTATTGGCCACTGCAGCCAATAAAGCAATTTCATTATTTTCTTCAGTGACTGCTGTTGTACGGTTCTTTTTCTTAGGTCGAACATTTCCCTCGGTAGTAAATTTGTAGAAGTACGATAAATTAAAGCACGTGACACAATTCTATTTGGAAAACGCTGAGCGTAGAGATTGACAGCATTATCAAGATTTCTTCCAGCTTCTCCATACGCCAAAATCATTTCAATTTTTTCTCGTAAGATTAGATACTCCATTGTAAATTGGTATTCGGTTTAATCTTTGATCTAACTAAAATGAGTTTTGTCTTAACTGTATTTTTTATAATTTACTGTATTTGAGGAAAGCAAAAAGTAAACACTTTCGTAATGTTTCGATAGCCTCCGCTGGCCTCAACCTACAATAACGCCTGAGCTAAAATTTAGGAATATTCAGGAAACACTGTTAATGTAAACGTATCACTTAATAATTACTTCTCAAGAACGGGCATACGTTTTGGCATGTTTTTCAAAATAATAATTACCAAAGAGATCCGAACATCTATTCCCCTTATTTTTAACCGACTTCAAAAAGAAGGAGATTCTACCTATGTTCGTCACGATGTATTTTCTTATGTACGAGTTTTTATTGCACTCGTTCAACGATTCTGTAGCGATTTGAAAAATTCTTTTTTTCCGTGGTCAGTCATGTCACAATGAAAATGGTGTATTTTTTTTATTGTTAATGTATTGCAGAATCGTAGGCGTGCATTCTCAGTAACAATAAAATGAAGAAAAATTGAATTTCGTCGATTACAGCGCCATCTATCGCGAAAGGAGAAAAATGTTTTAGACAAATCATACCCATTTTTATCCAAAGAATCCGAATATGCAACAAAAAATAGGGGTTCCCATTTAAGATTTCGAACTTGCCTCCACCCCAGGGGCGGTGGGGGGGACCGATTTCAACATCAGTGTATGTACTCCTCAGAGTGATTAAATTTTGATTCATAACATTTTTTTATAGAGTGCCTATTTTTCGAGATATTT
>NC_046659.1:12110585-12118386 GCF_010883055.1 Belonocnema kinseyi | reverse complement strand
AAAAATGTGTTAATGAATAATTTGATTCATTACTAAAAATTATTATAAAAATCATATTTTTCAGAAAAATGTGTCCTACACAGACATTGTAGTCAGCATTCGAGTTTTGTCAACCATAGCAGCTATCACTAAAGCTGTAGATATAGGAAATCTGGAACTGACTTATCAAGCTTTATGTTGCCCTGAAGCACATATCATGGTAATTTCGAATACAAATGTTTATTCTTGAATTTGAATAATCCATTTGATGAGAATCTTACTTTGATTTTTCTGTAGGATTTGGAGGAAGAGAATAAAGTTAAGTATTTTATGGCCTTAACAGCTGTACGTTGTGAAAAACGAATGTCAGGAGAGGGTTGTCCACTTTTAACGTACAACGATATACAGGAAAGTATTGACCTTGTGAATAAAAAATGCCTCCATGATGATGAAGGTCAGGTTTTTAAAGTGACACAATAATTTCAATTTCCGTGAATCAATCCTTTGATCTGAAACAATTTGTCAAATATTTTATTTTATTAATTATAGTTATACAAGTACTTCGGAATTTAAATTCAGCCGTAACGGAAAATAAACGTGGGGAGGTAATGGAGGCTTTGCAAGCCACGTCTTTAAAGCTAAATAAACCAGTGTCTTTAGCCGATACATCGCTTTACCTGAAATTATTTAAAAAGTGTCTTTTCGAGAAGCATTCAGATGGTTCTGAATTATGGCTAGAAGACATCCATGAAGTGACTGAAAAAGTTGCAAATGAAGCGCAAGATGTTCAATCTGGTAATTATCTTAAAACTTGTTTGAATGCAATTTTACTAAAAAATTATTTACTTACAAAAAAAATGTAAGTTAATGTTTATCTTATTCTGAATAATATAGGAACTATTTTATTACATGTGTTTTCATTTATTTTAAAACATTTTATAAAAATACATGCAATCTAAACTATTTATGGGTCACAATACGTCAAGTGTTCTCACTTTTAAATTAAGTTTTTCTTGGCTCGGGTTGGAATTTGACTCAATTATAATCCTAATGGACCTACATTAATTTGCCAAACCATAGGTTCATTTATCAACTGGTTGTCCATATTAGCTCCATGCAAGTCTGATCGCGACATCTGTCGGCTTGAAAGTGAAACAGTGACGGGCTTCGCTTCGTTTTTAAAAATGAGGTAATACTTTAGAATCACGGCTTTTCTGAATTTCATCATTTTATTTGAAATTTGTATTGAAACACTTTCAATTGGACATTAAAAACAAGAATCACTCGTGGGAAGCGATCAAATTATTGATTCTGTATATGTTTTTGTTTCTAAGGACTGTTTTTGACTTGGAAAAGCGGGTATGATTGAAGTGTAAGTTAAATTTCTCTTAGTTCGGTACTTAACCTCAAAACCAGCTAGATACAGGAAGCTGTTTCTGCTATTTACACTGGAATTTAGGAGCAAATAAACAAAACTCTAACTATTATTACTCAAATGAAGTGGGGGAGAGTTAGTCACATCTGAACACCTTTCCGAAGTTTTTCGAACATTTAACCACAAAAAAATGACACTTCATTCAATGAAACATATATAAAAACAATCATTTTCTCACTTTCCTGACTGATTATTGTTTTTAATGCTCAATGAAAGTTATTTAAAAAAATATTATATTATAATTTAAATTTTTACGCTCATTATAAATGAAATAAAATGTGTAAGATGAAATATATATCATTATTTATATATTTCTGCACATATAATCATCTCAAAAATGTTAAATATTATTTTAAAGCACATTAGGCCTGTCAGTATTCGTGCCCGAGTGCTGCGTAACATTAACGTGGTAGCCTCGAGCGTAAAAAATCTAAATTTGACTAAGAAAACATTTCCGACCCACTTTTTATTCTACATGACTTCAAAGAGAATAAAAAACCTAGTTTCTGAAATAGAAAAAAATAATTTTTTTTTTGTTCAAAAAATTGTTCAAAAAACAATGTATTTGTTTATTTCTTTTATCAAAATAATAGAAATAAACAAATACATTGTTATAATAGTCTTAAAGTAAATGAAAAGAGATTTACAACACACTAATTTACCGATTTTACTGCTAACGGACGTTCCCACACACTTTTTTGTGGATTAATTTAAAAAAATGTAATTTAGCTGAATTTTGCGTGTGTGTATTTCGAGGTTATGTGTGTTACAATTGTCTCCTATACTTTTTCTTGAGTGCTACCGATAGCATCGGTACGGCAGAGATCTACATTATTGGAATGACAGGAAGCTGAAAAACGATCCTGACCTCAAAATAGTGCACATGCATAAAAATTTTATTTAGCACAATACACTTTTTGGTTATTATCCTTCAAAAAAGATTCCTGGGACGTCTGTTATGATATTTTATAGCATCTCTGAATTCAGTTTTTAAACATTTTTATTTTTGTTGATAAAAAACTGGGGAAACTGTGCCCGATTGACCACACGACGAAGTTTCATATGCCCTTAAGGTGAGGAAACGCGTGAAAAAGTCAAAACTTCAAGCCCCTGTTTATTGACAAACGGTTAATAAATGAACCTATGATTTGTTGAATTCATGTGTGTAGGTATAGGAATATAAAACAATATTTCTATGATTTAAATTTTAAATTGCAAAATTTAATCACTTCAACAAAAAATTTGTCGGCAGCGCGGGTATATTCTTGTCGCGCGCTGCGCGCGGCTCCCAAGTTTGAGAGCGCCTAAGGCATGCGATTGTTTGCTCTCGCGTTTCGCGCTCGATGGGATTATTTATCTCACGCTCGATCCTGTATTTACCTCGCGCTACGCGCTGGGACTTTGTATTTTTCTCAGATCACTTTCATATCAAATATAATCAACAATAATATATTTTATATTTACCTCTGCTTTGGATTGGGTATTAAGATTTTGAAAAATAAAGTAAAAATTGTATTTTTAATGATTACTTTAATATTCGTTCTTATTTTGCGTTAAATTCTATTCTTAGCTGCGTTGAAACATGTTTCATTTTAATAAATTTATATCATAAAAATTCCTAATATGCATGGAAATTGAAACAGTCTTATTCGTATTGCCTTGTTTTTATAATTTATTATTATTTTTAATCTTGTTTTTTCGATTTAGAGAAATTACGCTTTCTATCAAAAAAATATTTGTAAAAAATTTGTAAATCTTTTTTGGTTCAATACATTTTGTTTCACTTATTGACATACCTTAGATCGTTGTACTCAAATATTATTTTTCTATTTTCATTGCTGTTTAAAAAAAAAAAACTGCTTATCCTACAAAAAAGTAATTTCTGAAAATTTTGCTATTCTTTTTTAGGTGCACAGTTTTTGTCAATCTATCTCTTTTCGTATCTTGTTTGGGTAATAAAAAATAGAGTTATTTCTTTTTTATTAGTTTTGTTTGCGATAAAAATTTAATTTTCGTTTTTTTGTTAACATAATTTAAAAAGTTCTCTAGGCAATCTTGTAGGGCCTTGAAAATGTAACGTTTTTCTTCTCTTGCATTTTCCCTATACCACCCTTTTTTGGCTGCAAATGTTTATTTTCTCTTGGTTTTTTGGATTTTGAAAATGCTATAACTTTAGTAATTTTTATTTGATAAAAAAAACGAATGTGGATAAATTGTTTGTATCTTTGTCTACTATCAATACCTATCCAAAGAATTTTCAAATATTAAAAAAAGTGGTCTCGAAAATGTTCAAAATGCTCTTACTTTTTTTAATTTCTCTTTAAAAAGCTGGCTAACGATCTGGACCTTTCTTTTTATATCCTTATGTAGTATGCCAAAGGGGAATCCAATTGAATAATTCCTTCAAATGTTACCGTATTTACAGACTACAACGACGACTGACAGAAAGACACCGACGTAAGAACTATTTTTTCTGACTCAGGGGGTCTCAAAACATCGACTTCTGGTGGAATCCGCGAAAGTCATTTTTCTGTTAAAACCAATACCTTCTTATTAGGATGAGAATGTAACAAATATTTTAAGAGACATTGGCTTTGAAATGTTTAATTAAATTAGTAATTTTAAATGTTTCGCTCCGGCAGTTTTAGTTTTGATATTTTGCCGCAAATTGAAGACGTTATTGCAGTTTTGTAGATTTGAAATTAAACTTTTCATTTTTCAATATATCTAATTGAGTACTGTACACCTTTAAGGATGCACTAAGTTATGCCAGGGCACCAGGTTATTCTTGGTTCCGAAAAATGTCCGCCTAGTCCATATTTTCAAAAATTGATACAGAGGTAGTTCTTAAGAAATAGGTTTCTTATTCTAGAAATGAATACAAATTGACCCGGTGCACTCGAACTCAGTCCCAAATTCAGTCTAGCGGCGCTCTCTCCTCCGTTCCTTCTTTCCCCCACCACTGACGGCACTATCGTACCACTGTACGAGGAGGAGAGAATGAGCGCGCGTAAGTTTGAAAGAGGAAAGATGTCCGAAGGAGTCAAACCTCTCTCTCACTCCAACTGTTTCCCAACACTTTCCCTTCACACTTACTTGCACAATAGATTCCAGGCTTAGGACTGGCAGCATTATTATTATTTTGGCGTGTTTAAAAAAAGTTGGGGAACATATATTATCAATCATGCCTAATAATATCACTAAACTTAAAAAAAAATGTCAAGTGAAACAAATGCTACAATAAGCTATATATTTCCCTGAAAATTGTTTAAGGAGCTATTTATTTCACTTCGAATCATGAATTGAAAATACCTACACTGGTAAGAATTTGCGCGAAACCTTGCGAACGAACTCGATTCTTGTTAAACTACCATTCTGGAAGGACATCATACTTTCTGTAAGGAATTGTTCTTTTTCCAAAATTTCGCGCCTTCTTGTACCTGCACTTCTCATTTTTATATATGTGTCAATTTGCACATCCTTTAAAGCCTTAATGAAAAGAAAAATGTTTGGATTGGAAGTGTTAAACATAGCGTTCAATTTTGAATGATAACCAACATTAAATTTTCTTTTTTATTACATTTTACTTTTACACTATCAAGGGCATCATGAACATCACTCAAAATTTTTGGTAATTTTGGTTGTAATGATCTTCGAGCATAACCGATGTTATTCCGAATTAAAGTAAAATCGGTTATAGTTAATGTTTCTATATCTTCTTGAGCCAGCTCTCCACGAATAATTTTTGATGGCGGCATATCAGATATTTCGCGTAATTCTGTGACTTTCCTTTTTATGCCATTGCTCAATTTCCGTCAATTTAAAACTTTTAAATTAATCCGTTGATGATTATGCTCATGTGTGCTTTCAACTATTTCCCTACTTTCTGTCAATTTGAGGAAACATTTACAGTTACTTTTAATACAAGTCCAGCGTTCTGTTTTATTTTTCAAAAATTTATGAAAGCGGAACTTGTAGTTGTTAATAACGATCAAATCTCTGCCTCTCTCACTCACCATTGACTGCATTTTACTCACGGATTCCATTGTTGACGGGAAAAGCTGGATGCTAAATAGGCTGACAACACTGTCGCTCACAATACTAACGTCTATTCACTAGTAATAACAATTATGTACTGGACATGTTGCCCCTTTCCCTCCCTTTCTGAAAAGGTGAGCAAGTAAACCGAGTGAGAGAAGAGTGGGGGGAGAGTGACGTTGCCTCATGTCATCTCCGGGCAGCGTCTTCACGGGACTGAGTTCGAGCGTTTTTCTGACCGCTGGACTGAGTTCGAGTGCAGCCAAATTGACCTAATCATATAAGATATAACATTTATTAAAATCCGATTTAATGGTTTTGGATTGTGTACAATTCATAATAATATTTCTATAATAGTCTTATATAATCGGATACTTAAATCAAATTCGCATATAATGAAGAATACGGATTCTGCATGTAATTTACAATATCTCCAATAAATGAATAATTTATAACTAACGTTATGCTAAATATGTTTCGTATTCCAAGACTTTATTCGACATAGAGAATCGGATAAAGGAACGCAAAGTTGGGACATAAAATGATGTTTCGGCAAATATCAACGATTTCAGGCAGATGATCAAATTTATGGAAACGCAGATTTTAGTTTCAGCTAATATGATCAGTTTCGGGATATGGTCAACATACAATTTATATATAAACGCATAGTTGGCATTTTGCAAACATTATCAAAATGATTGATTTTTGGTTACGCAATAAAGTCTAAATTTACGAAATTTAAATTAGATCAAAATCCAAATTAAAAATCCCATTTAACGTCCAATAATCAAATTGATGCAAAATCCTGTTATAAAAAACAAGAATCCAACGACCAAATTTGGACCACAACGAATAAACGAAAACCAAAAAAACCTTATTGTAATCTGAAAAAAAACCAAAAAAAAACAAACAAAAAAATTAAAAAAAAATAAAATTTTCTGAAAAAAATAAAAAAGAGGAAAGAAAAATGAGAAGGCAGCCAACCACATCCCCTTCCTTCTCTTTTTCTTTCTTTCGTCTTTTTTATTTTGATGACCATCAAATTAGAATAAAATGAAAATAAAAAACATAAATAAATATATTTGCATTACCAACGAACCCACGAACAGGTGCTCTCTCTTTGATACCTGAGAATCGAATGAGGGTCAGTAGGCCAATCTGTTGTAAACGCAATATAAATATCTGTCACAATTACATCAGAAATAGAGAAAGTAAAAGAAAAATAGAATTCATGAAACAGCTACGTTATATGTAATTAATCATATTAGCATAACTTTTGTTCAACCCATCCAAATCGGTTTTTAAATTAATAGGTATCTTTTTTTGTTTTTTAATATAAAGCATTTCCATGAATTCCCTCTTTCTCTCATTACTTTCACTATGCAAAATTTGAACATTATCCCAGTCAAACTCATGGTCAACATCAACAAATGCCTTTGTATGTCTGGCAAGAACACTCTTATAACAGCGTCCCAAACGAACATCACTTTTGTGCTCCTCTATCCTAGTATTAAGAAGTCTGCCAGTCTGTCCCACGTAATTCATCCCACACATCCTGCAAGTGATCTTATAGACAACACCACCCTTTTCAAAATTGTCCAAAGGATCCTTGCCAAAAATTTATCACTGAATCCATTTTAAATGGAATGCGGAAAATAGTATGAATTAAAAATTTTTTTAACATGAGTTAAATTCCAGAGTTAAGTTCCATTCTGCGTCACATAAAAAATCTGGCTCGTGGAGTACTAAGTTGGCAAAGTGCTCCAGATTTTCGTACTGTACTGCTGTTACCAGCTGTGACCATATGCAAAGTGTCGACATTTCTTGAGAGTCAAATTCTCTTCCATTATCTGTTGAAATCTCTTATAGGTTTCCGAAATAATTTATATGGTTAGATCAGAGCTTGAATTACTGAGAGTTTTGACTGATCTTCAAGGGGTTTTCTTATTGTTTATTGTACTAAGTAATCTTATATTACAAGTATATGGTTATTTATTACCCCAGGTATCTTTCTACCCTATTATTTAAAAGATATTTGTTACTTGTGAAAACCAGTTATACGAGGGTAGTTCAATAAGTCCTTAGAATGACCAACAGATGGCGCGCGAATCGCTCCAAATCATCTGTTTTCAGTCAGCACCACTCCCGACTAGATATATGGTGCAGTCATAGACCACATCTTCTGAGTTTACGTGTTTTTATAACCAATTAAAAAAAAAATTGTTCGTTAAGAAAAAGGGGAAAAACCGAGTTCAGAGCGGTAATCAAACATTTTCATTTAAAGGGTTTAACTCCATATGAGATAAAAAATGAATTGGAATCAGTTCATGGCACATCTGCCCCTGCCTT
>NC_046659.1:12106742-12110485 GCF_010883055.1 Belonocnema kinseyi | reverse complement strand
AGCTCCAAGGAGATTATGTTGAAAAATAAAAAAAAATTTACCCAAAAAAAATTGTTTTTATACTTCATTCTAAGGACTTATTGAACTACCCTCGTATTTTCTTAAAGTGGATTTATTTTCGGCTAATCGCTTTAATCGCAAAAAGCATATTTTTGGATATCTATCGTCTTCCATACAAAGCACTCTCTCAATATAGCTTAGAATTATTTTAAATACAGAAACCGCCAATTTGCGCGCGCCAATCTCAATTCTCACCGCATATGCGAGTTTATTCAAAGGAGCATGAAAAATCCTTTTGAAAAACATCGTTTATATTTTGTCTATTTCGTTACAGTACCTAAGACTCCAAACTTCTGCACCATACATTAGCGCACTAGCGACCAGACTATTAAAGAGTCTTTCGATTGGTTTCCATAAATTCAACTTTATTTTATTTAGAAGTGCGATCGTCGCCCCCTGAGTAATATTAGCCTTACTGATAGCTGTTTGAGCCGCGTTTGAAAAAAATTCAGATCGCGAAAAGGGCGTTCCTAAATAAGTATAATTTCTAACCAATTTAGTTTCAATATTCTCATACATAAAACGCTTATATTTCTTCTTATTATCGTGTCCTCCGTTCCGGAATATAAAAATTTCTGTCTTACTTTCATTTACCTGAAGACCATTAAGATTACAATATTTGAGTGCCCACTTTACAATTTTTCTCTTTTGACCTTGAGAGCCTGCAAAAGCTAAATCATTGGCATATGCCAGAAGAAGAATTTCTATTACATAATTTATTGAGATACCTCTAATTCCTTCAGCTTTCATAAATTCCTCGAAGTCTCCAAAGAATAAGGGAAATAGAATCGGACTCATAACCTCACCCTGCAGAACTCCCCTCGTGACATCAGTAGCCCTCGAAGTGCCTGCGCCACCCTTAACTGTCATATTTTCTTTAGCATATCAATCAATCAGAAGTTTAATGAATTTAGAGCCTGTGCCCGTCGCATAAATTTTTCTTCTATTTATAGAAAAGACACTTGCATGAAGAGATTATAGATAATTTTTCATTAGTTTCTTGTGGAATACCAGGGATTGTGTATTTCTCAGTATTATGTGAGGTGTTGTGATCTATTTGAGCTTAAATACAAGTTTTAATGTATTTTTTCTAACGTCATCAGTAATATCAGGCCAGTTATGTCTCTGTCTGATTTTCACAAAGTTTTTCTGCTCAGAGTTGTGTCCTAACAGTCATGCAGGTGCTTCTTTTATTTGTTAACTCTAATAATTGAAAAACGTAAACAGTTATTTCATTTTAGAATCATTTATAAATGTAAGGTGGTGTAAGTCTTGTAGTAATAATTGTAGTGTGAATTTTCTGTTTTTTTTTTCATTTTTGGAAAAGTGAAAGGCCTTAAAAAGTATGCCAAAGATAAATTTAATTTAATTATTCTTCCGTCAGTTATTTTTCTTACAGATCACATACTCCGGACAGACAGGTACCTTTATAGAAATCGTGTTTCCTAGCTCAGGCGATCTCAAAAAGTGGATATTTGATGAAAACAGGCGCATTTAATTTTTACATAAAACTAATAACTTCTCACTTAGAACGAGAAATAAGAAACTTATTAACTGAAAAATAAAATTAAAGAAATATAATAAGTAGAACAAATTCAATAGTAGGATTATTACAGTAGAATTATTACAGTAGAATATTACATAATATAATAGTAGAATATTGATAGTCGAATTAAATTTGCACATCAAACTAATAACTTCTTAGAACGAAAAATGAAAAACTTATTACCTGAAAAATAAAATTAAAAAAATATAATATGTAGAACATCAAAGATATTTATTTCTAAAATAGTTTCAAATTATTAATTAATTTTTGTTGTACAACTTCGGTGATTTAAAACGAAGGCGCTATCTGCAAGAACAATATAAGTCAGCAATAGTGGTAATGCAGAAAACGTTTTTAAATTACTTTACTGGAGAAATCGAAGGAATAATTTTTTTACAGATAAAAACGAATTGAAAATTCAAACTTTCTTTTGTTGATCTTTTCAGTGCTTACTGGTAGAGTCCCCTCCATCTAGTTTGAGAAGACGTTAAATTCTCAATTTAGGAGTTACCATATATCGATATAGATCATTTCTATTTCAGGGTGTGTGAGAATTTTCTCATCAACTTACTTTCTTGGATGTTCTTAAAGTCAAATTTCACAATTTATAGGCTGTTATATTCGATTTCGTTTTAAAAATAATTTTTTAATAAGGTATACACTGAAAAAATGGCGGGTGCGCTGTTTCATAAAATGTTGTTATTTTTGATGAAAGCATAAAATAACTTGAATGAGACTAAAATCATAATACAAGTTAGGAATTTCAGTTTCATATGGTCTTATTGTTTAATATGCAATTGCTTACTTTTAAAATTAAGGGCATGCTCTTCGGTGACCACGTGACCAAACTAGTCTCCGGTTATGAACATTTTTTTTTTGTGTTCACTGTATCCACACGTATTGAGATATCGTGTTTAAACTTTGACAAATAAAATAAAAAGCACTAAAGAACATTTGTATACATCAATATATTGGTCATTTTAAAGAAAGTTTATTTATAAATTGATGGGATAGGATATTACCATTCAAATGATAGCACTTCGCAGATCAGCGTCGGACTCGCCTTGTCCTTCCCCCCGAGCGAAATCTTATTTTTATTCTTAGAATTGTTTCACACCAGTACAAAAAATCCACGAGAATATATAACCATTAGACAATTTTAATCATTTTCTGAAGATGCATATTTCTCAAGATGAGACTTGGACGGATTTTCGAGTATCACATTCTAAGATGTTCCTCAATTTTTTTTTAAATCGAGGCATCTACTTTATCGACGTTAAAAGTTTATTTCATATTCCTGTAGTATTTTACTAGAAAACTGTCTTCGTAATTATAAACATTTTGATGTATACAAAAATTCCTTAGTGCTTTCTGTATAACTTCCTAAATCCTGAACACGATATCTCAATTCGTGTGGACGTAGTTAGGACCAAAAAAATGAAAATCATTTCAGTCTCTACACAAAAATTTCATGAACGAACATAGTCACGTGATCTCGACTTTATAGACGTTCAAAGTTTCTTTTTTCTCCGATAGGAATCGCTAAAAATACTCCAAAAAATAATGATAGATTCGTGTGTGCAGATGCTAAATTTTTTATTTGCAACGAATGTTCAAATTTTATCGTTTATATTAATTGTTTTTAAGGTTTAGACGATTTAGTCCGAAATTGGTGTCAGTGCTCAATATACCTGAATAAAAAAATCTGAAATGCATCAAACCAAACATTATCTGCAAAGTGCTAAAACTCGAATGGTAATATTCTATTTCATCAATTTATAAACTTTCTTTAAAATTGCTCATAACCGGGGACTAGTTTGGTCACGTGGTCACCGAAGAGCATGCCCTTAAGATCAACAAAATAGAATGAAATTAATAATTACTTTAATAACTTTTATTTATACATGGCTTCACGTGTGTGTCCTCATACTTTAGAGATTAAAAAATTTTGCAAGTCTAAACATTTTTATCCAACCTTGGAAAAACTATCTATAATGACAGCGCGAATAAATAATTTATCTATAATTATTATTAATTGTTGAAATAAAAGGAGGCCGTGGTTGGTGTTAGAAAAGAATATTTATTATACTTAGTAATATAAAATTACAAGGGTGCGCCATGCGCTTCGGCACCGCGT
>NC_046659.1:12105274-12106642 GCF_010883055.1 Belonocnema kinseyi | reverse complement strand
GCTTCGGCACCGCGTGCCGCCTCGGACGAGAGCTGAGGACCAAGAGTGCGAGGCGCGAGTCGGCCGCTGCCGCTTGCGCCCAAGTCAAGTTCCTTGCTCGGGTGGGGAGCGCACATGTGTGTGCGTCCGTGTGCCGCGCGTTCCGACTCGCAGTCGGAGCGCGCGTGCTTCGCTTACACGCTGCTAATGTACAGTATCACATGTATATACTCAACATTAATATTTCTTAATCTATAACCTTATAGATTAAATAATTTGCGAGTCTAAACATTTTTATCTAACTTTGGAAAAACAATATATAATTACAGCGCGAATAAATAATTATAAAATAGCAAAATTGTATTATTTGTTTTTCAAAAATAAAATAAACAAGCATTTTGATAAATAAAAAAAAGTAGGGGTAGCGGGAATCGAATGCACAACCTTGCGGTAATTAGCCAAGCACTCATCCAAGGAGTTACTGATGCCTCGAAATAATCTTGCATCGGCTTGGTGACCATGCCTTCGCAATTTTTAAAATGCATTTTTCTTAAAAGTGGGTCAAAATTGCGTATTCTTGATTTTTCTCCGAAAACCTCTGGTATGCACCATTCATTGAGGAGAGTACCAATTTCAACAAAAAAATCAGACCTAAAGGTCCCCTTGTAAAATGATTTCACAACGTTTTTTTAATTTTACAAAGGTTGCCCAAAGATCCATATCCATTTCTCAGATGTTCACACATCAAAAAACCGAAAATGAGAAGTGAAAGAAAGAAATGCAAAAAGAAAATATTTATGGTTCTAACACATTACCGGTTACATGTTCGATCAAGTGTTCGAACCCAGTAAAAATTACGGAAAAATATATTGTTGTGGTAAAATTAATCCACAGAATCTTGAAAAAGCGCAATATCGTTGTATACACGGTGTCTCGGAACAAAAAAAAAGTTTGCCTGATATGTCGCTAAAAAGTGAATCCAGGTATGCCTTCGCAATGACCCTAGGTACTAGAAAATCAACTTGCCAAAATCGGATCTGATCCTTTTTTCAAGATAATTATGAAAAAAAGTTTTAGTTGAAATATTATATAACAAAAAGGATTTTAATAAATACAGCACGAAATTCAGATTATGTAAAATTATTTATTTACATTCTACATAGAAAAAAATTATAATGAGTACAAAGTAACGTATTAACAAAAAATAATAACAATGTAAACATAAAATATTGAACGAAAAATATTAAATTACAATTTAATATACTCATAATAAATAAATAAAAGTTTTTTGCGTTCCATCTAATAGTTCTAAGCATTGAGTGAGATGTTGCAGAAGAACATGTATTTTAAGTGTTTCAGTTGTTTGTATGCTTAACAATGATTTGTGCA
>NC_046659.1:12089532-12105174 GCF_010883055.1 Belonocnema kinseyi | reverse complement strand
GGAATCTTTCGTCTTTCAAGTTATATGTATCACTAATCAACTTTTTAATCAAGTCCTCGTGCGTTTCTGTTAATCGAAAATTACTATATTTCTTTTGTCCAATACAAATTTTTTTTCCACATGGTCCACAAATTTTCAATCTATTCTCTTGATGAGTACTTGCACGATCGGGATGCGTTGACATGATAGAAATTTTGAAACACTATTTCTAATAAGCACAAATTTTATTATATGCGGACTGTGCTCACGACATTGCACAAGTAAATAATTGTGAGATGAACATTTTAATCACAAGCAAAAAAAATTAACACAAAAAGTAAATTCTTCTTGCAATATAACAGCGACACAAGAACTATTCATTTGAGAACAAAACATTTTCGTAAAAAAATGCTCACTCTCTTAAGCGCGAACTCTTCGGGATAGCATGTACTCTACTGATGAGGTAGCTCGGACAACTGATTATAGAAATAAAAATTTTACCCGCAAAGAAAGTGTACATTCAAGATATACATAAGTTATGGAATTTATTGAGAGGTCAACGAATGCTCGAATGTAAACAAACAGTAGACATAGATTCAGGCAACGGGATTTCCAGAGCAGAGTTTATTACACAATTCATTTATATCTTACAATCTCACTTTCAAAAAGTTCAATTATTATTTTTTTTATCAATTAATTGTAATGCATTTATTTTTGGTTCAATATGTTGCGTTTATATTTTTATTGTTTGTTTTTAATATGCTATTTGATACTGATTATTATTTTTTCAATCTACGTTTGTATAAATAATCATAAAAAAAGTAATATTTTAAATTAAAATTTTTTTTCATAAATATATTGAAAAAAGGATCAGATCCGATTTTGGCAAGTTGATTTTCTAGTACCTAGGGTCATTGCGAAGGCATCCCTGGATTCACTTTTTAGCGACATATCAGGCAAACTTTTTTTTTGTTCCGAGGCACCGTGTATAGAAGAGGTTACTAACGCACGGGTAGCAATTGAATAAAAAAGACTGAATTTAATGAAATTGTTGAATTTTGAACTAAAAAAGGTGAATTTTCCTTCCGAAATAGTTAAATTTTCTACTGGAATAGTTCAATTTTTAGTTAAAAAATTGATTTTCAACAAACTAGTTACATTTTTAGAAAGACATGAATTTTCAATTAAGATTATGAGTCACCTTTAAAAAACTTAGATTCTTAACGAAAAATGTAAAAAAAATTAGAATTTAGAAATATTTACTTCTCAAAATAGTACTTCTGCTCTAAAACCTACTTAAACCACTCTCTTTTTTAAACCTCGGAAAAAAATCATTTAAATTGTGACGAATTTTGACTTCGGACAGGGATTTTTGAACTCCTTTCTTCTAAATCCCAGTTTTAATTCTTTAAAGAAATTCCCGTTCCATGTAAAAAAGTCCCTGTACCAAGTGAAATCACATTGTTTTACTGAAGCTCCCTGTCCTAAATAAAAACAATAATTATATTTCGAGCTTCTTTCTAGAGATTATACCATTAACCATGTAGTTCTCTAAGTTCAGCTAGAGTGCACAACATTTTGAGAGTAAAGAAAAACGAAACATCAGGGGGCCCACTATAGGCACACAGCCCTGATCTCCCTCCTCTTCATATTTCTTTGTTGTGCGCTAGAGTGAAGACGCAATTTGTCTTTTTTATCTATAAAGTAGTGCGGTAGTTCCTAAAAACTAAAAATTAGTCACAAAAGGGTAAAGACCGAACTTTTACTAACGCTTGAGAAAAAGCTGCAGTGTGTACAGAGCGAAATAAACAAAATAATGAGAAGGAAAAACAATTCGCCGGTGGATTCAGAAGATAAGGAATTTTCCGCTAGCGATTTGGATTTGGAACTTGATTCTCCTTGGGATCTCCACCTAGAGACTCGCTACTTGACAGCACAATTAATCCTATACAAGGTAATTTTTTCTTTTATAGCTAAGATAACAAATGTTAAAATAACCTATAAAAATCATGATAAATGGCGGCCATCCCCTTCTAGTACAAACCGCCATCTTTGCCTTTATTAAAGCAGTGGAAGATAATGTATATCTAATGAACTTGTACTAACGACAAGGCATATTAGATTTGTTCCTTTAGTGAGCTAATACGAGCGACAAGACAAATTAAAGTTCCTTTAATGAAATTGCTCGAGCGACAATACATATTAAAGAGATACATGACATACACATATATATGTATATACTTACGTTTATGCATACATACACTAGTGAGCTTGCTCGAGCGGCAAGACATATTAGTGAGTCTCAGAGACTGATGTTGAGATGGGACGAGTGGCAGTACATTTTATTATTAGGGGATTGTCCCAAGAAACTCCTCTTGAGTTTTTTACTCGTACGAGTAAGAGGTCCTTATTTCTTCCTTGCTCCTATTATAGAAATGGACGAAAAGGAGACCGCAGAGCTGCCACTTGTCGCTCCAAAGGGGGCAGCTCAAATAGACCAATCTTTCATGAACATCATTGGTGATGATCCGGCGGTACCCAAATCCGTGGATTTGTATATTCATGAGATCCTGTCATCTACGTTAAAATTTTGGATCTAGGAGGGTATGCTGAAAAAAAGACTTCGAAGAGTTACTGGCCAAATAGAAGAAAGCAAAATTCTTGGAAGCTCCAAAAATCAACCCTTCAGTTGAGACTAAAGTGAGTGCATCAGGCAAGAAGAGAGATGAATATAAGAGGCAGACACAGGACGTAATTGGTACAGCGATGACGATTCTGAGATCAGTCGCCTCTACCTTCGTTACGGAGAAGAAAAGTATAGATCCAATGGATCCTTTCGAAAAGTAATACCATGCTTTACAGATCCTGGCTGGTACTTATTACAAACAGTCAGTTTCGAGAAGAGCTGCGATTACACCTACCTTCTCGAAATCAACAAAGGCTATTCTGGACAAAACAAAGACAGACGAATACCTATTTGGGAAGGACCTCTAACAAACCTAAAAAATGCGAAAGCAATTGAGAGACTGACAGCGGACATGAGGCAACCAATTAAAGTTTTTTCCCGAAGACGGGAATAGGGGCTTCCCACCCGAATTACAGGAACGAATCCAGTCAGAAAAACATGGGGTTTCGGGGCTGGCCTCGTCTACCATCAGGAACATCAAAAAAGAGCCTTTCAGGTCGCGGCAGAAGGTTCAAATAGAAAGACCACAGCAGAACAGACCGCAGTAGCACAGACCACAGAAGAACAAACCTCCCAATACGAACTCGAAGCAATAGTAAACGTGAGTAACGTGGCGGATCGTCTGAGATTTTTCAGTGAAGAATGGAGGAAAATCACAGATAGCTCGTTTATTCTCATTTGTATCAGCGCTTATAAATTACAGTTTGATAGGCCGGTCACTCAAAGTCGAGTACCAACCTTGACGACATCCTCTGCGTTGAGGACTCCCACGCGAAATGTAGTGAAAATATTGAAAAAACAATATCTCTTTTAAAATCACTAGATTTAGGGAAACTTACAAAGCACTTCATAACATACCAGGTACACTCACTTAGGGAATTCGCCCACCTTATTAGGAAATTAGTAGCTGCATGTCCTGGCATCGAATATGGATGGCTGCAGATAATAATAATAACGTGCGTGAAGTCTGGGATGAGAATCAAACGCTATGGCACATAAACTATAGAGAATTATTCGTAGTAAAAATTGCATTAGAGGATCTTGCAAACGATATCCAAAATTGCCAAATTCTGCTACGAATCGATAACACAAAAGCGATCGCCTATGTAAACAAAATGGGGGGAACCAAATTTACTACCCTTCACGCTCTGGCCAAGGAGATCTGGCAATGGGCGGAACGTAAAAACATTTTCTTATTCGCGTCTTATATACCATCCAAAGAGAACGTCCAAGCAGACGCTCTATCCAGATGCGTCAACTTTTGTTCACGTTTCCCAGACTCCACAGCATTATAAATAGACGCCTTTATTTTAAACTGATTAGTATGTAACTTCTACCCCCCCCCCCCCCCCCCCCCCTTTGCGGTGAAAATAAAAGTTCCAAACAAGATTAACAAGGAAAATTCATCTGAAATTGTGGTAGTACTAAATTAGGCAAACCAATCGTGGTTTCCTCTTTTCTTTGAATTGCTAGTCAGTGAACCACTGATTCTGAAACCTAATCGTTTATTGGTATCACCTCCTTGTAGGAAGAAGCAGCATCCAAGGGCAGAAACATTAGAATTAATGGTAGGCAGGCTATCATTGATGTCTTCCTAAGAAGAGGAACTCCGCCTGAATCAGTAGAGATAGTCAATGCTTCTTCATCTAAAGCTTCTATAAATCAATATGAGGTAGAGTTAAATCAGTGGAACATAATCTGGACCAGGGAAAGAATCGACTTCTTCGATCCAATGCAGGCTATCATCGAAGTATTCCTAAGGAAAGGGAACTCCGCCTGAATCAGTAGAGATAGTCATTGCTTCTTTATCTAAAGCTTTTATGAATCAATATGAGGTAGCCTTAAATCAGTGGAACATATTCTGCACCATGGAAAGAATCGACTTCTTCGATCCAAAAAACAACTTGTTCCTTAAATTCTTAACGGAGAAGTTCAAGAACGGTGCCTCTTACGGCACCTTAAACTCATATAGGTCTGCCATTTCATTGATATCTCCTAATAAAATAGGAGAAGATCTGCTAATATCTAGATTCCTAAAGGGTATATTTAAATTGAAACCTACCTTCCCAAAATACTCTTGTACGTGGAGCGTCTCTATTGTATTAAATTACCTGGAAAAATGTTTTCCTCTACGTTTGCTGCCTTTGGCTACCCTGACATTATAAACAGTAGTTTTACTCTCATTATGTACAGTCCAGAGAGCTCAGACCATAGCAAGCATTCAGCTAAAAAATATTGCGATCAGAACTAATGAACTAGAAATAAGAATACACGATCTCATTACAACATCCGCCCCAGATAGGGAAAACCCGGTCTTAATTGTGTACCTTTTCTTAGATCGAAACTAGAATTGCGTGTCTTTACGTCGTTAATTGCATATATGCAAACTTCGTCAAACCTGCGTCGAAAAATTGATAGGCTATTGATTACTACTGAAAATACGCATAAAGCTGTGTCAAGTCAAACAATAAGTAGGTGGATCAAGCACATGCTACAAAAAAGTGGGATAGATACCACAATATTTACGGGACATTCAACGAGATATGCAGCCACGTCGGCAGCCCAAAAGCGTGGCATTAGCTTAGATTTGATTCGAAAGACAGCGGGGTGGACTGCAAAGTCCCAAATGTTTGCAAAGGTCTACGACATACCTATAATGTGAAAAAACCAAAGTTTGCACAAGCAGTATTGACAGATCGCCAAAGTTACAGAATATATATACTAACATTCAGACAAATCTTTAAATATTATATAACTAATTCAATTAAAAAAATTTTAGTTGCGTGATTAAGAGTTGTATCTTTATACCTTTATAGAAAATAATAAAAATACCAAAGAAAAAGTTACGACCCTCTCTCTCTAAACCTCTACATGTTTAATAGTATAATCTTTAGAACGAGACTCGAAATATAATTAATCGATCAAACGAACTTCTCTAAAGCGAAGTATGATCGAAATTATATGAGAGCATCGTTCGAAAAGATTATACTCCAGCCCCGAAACAAAAAATTTCACTTTAGGACAAAATGAATTTTTTTATCGCTCCCACCCTATCTCCACTCGTTGGACAGGGTCATCAACTTTTTCATCAACCATGTAAGTGCGCCTATGGTGGGCCCCGTGATGTTTCGTTTTTCTTTACTCTAAAAGTGTTGTGCACTCTAGCTGAACTTAGAGATAAGAATCAAATCAATCCTTTCTTCGTCCGTCAATGTAAATGTGAGTAAGAATTTTTGTAGGTGTTACGGTCTCCATTAATTAAAAGAATAAAACGAAATTATTGAGAAGTTCGTTTATTGAAATTCTGACGTTTCGTCTATCACTGCATGCCTTTTCAGAAAATCTAAATTAATAATAGATAAATAACAATTTTTTCTTACATATAATTACAAACAAATTTTTTTTTTTTTAAAGTAAACGAAATAAAAATACCTGTGCTTATTTTCTTCCAAAAAACAAGAATATTTAATTTTGGAGTCGAACATCTGTCAACAGCTTAGTGTCAGTTTTTAGAAGTAATACTGATGTTTGACACCAAATTAAATTAAAATATACAAAAAAAATAATTTAAAAGCCTCATGAAAATTGAAGAGGCTTTTGTTGAGAAACTACATCTTAATTAACGGAAAAACAAAATCCTAACAATGTTTTTGAAAAACGACGAACATATAGCAAAGTAGACAAGAGACATACATTAAGGCGGTAAATTTATTAATACAGAATAAAGGCGTCATTTAAAGGAATCGCGAATGAGGATAGCGCGCCAAAGTAACTGGAATTTTTACTTGGTTTTGTTTATTTTATAATATTATGATATATTTTGTTGACATTCATAATTTCTGTTTGTAAGTTAATGGAAATATTGTGATATTTGTTTATAAAAATAGATTCTATTATTCGTTTGTTATATGCATTTTTTTCTCTAGCAAGAATTTGAATATTGTTTTGAAAAATCAAAAAATTTGTTGAGGAAATAATTATTTTACCGACAAATATGAATTTTGCGAATGATAGAAATCAGCTGGTAGCAGACGGCAGCATTTGAACGGTTAGAATCGTTTGCCAATTTATTTTGTTACTCACAAATCTGACATAATAGAAGAATTCTAGAGACCAAACGATGTACCAAAGGGCCTGTTCTTGATGATGGTGTCCCCAAAATTTTAAAAATACGTTGCGAAATGGAGCAAAAAGCAGAGAGAACTGACATTCCCTAACTGTGTTTTTTTGTAACTGTATTTGTAATCAACCACCTGGCTAGCCGCTACCTTCACTCTACACGCGATATCGGGGCGTCTTTCGTTATCGTCCGTGGATCAAGACTACAATTCTCAAAGGGGAAAACGTCTTCTGGGACATTGACTTTTTAGTATATTTTAATGCTTCACCGGCGAATAAATTATTTGCTTGAAAAATATTACTGGGAAATAAATATCATGCAGACACTGTTCACTGCAGCGACGGAAGAAATGAGAATCAGCCAAAGATTAGGCAGTTTTCAATTGGAAAATAAAAACAAAAAATGTAAATACAATTTCCTACAAAATATTGAAATCGACATTTTTTGCAGATAATATCTGCAAACGCACAAATTTGATAGATAAACCAATTTATGATTTATGTAAATTTGTCAATTTACGCAGTTTGAAATTATAACTGGATTATAAATTATAAATTTATCAAGTTACCCAGGAATAAATTTCAAAATTACAAATTTAGAATTCGCAAAATTTTGAAAGTAGGCCCTCTGCAAATTTCTTTAGAAATCGGAAGTTTATCAAGTCAACCAGCAACTTTTCTGGATTTTGCAGAAATTTCTACATAGATAATAATTATTCCAAAATTACAAAACTGGCGAATATTGACTTTTCTTTATAAATTATGAATTTATCAGTTGTCCAGCAACAAATTTCAAAACTATCAAATTTCGACATTAGGCCCTCTGTAAATTTATTTATAAATTCCAAGATTATCAAGTTGCCTAATAACTATTCCGGATGTAAAAATAAATTATTCGAAAAGTGTCTGCATGATATTTATTTCCCAGTAATATTTTTCAAAAAAATAATTTATTCGCCGGGGAAGCATTAAACATTATTATTTGACATGTTTACAATACGAAAAAATAAAAAAAGAAGTTGAGACAAATATTCGAACCCACGGCAGCGTGGTTATCAGCCAGGCTCTTTTCCACTCGACCAGCGGAGCTTGATGGGAGACCAGGCGCGCGAACCGGTAGAGGTCCTGCACTAGGGTGACTCAAAAAGGCTTTTATTTTTTAGAGGACAACGATCCCCCCAATTTAATTCCAAATCCGGAAAAAGAAATTCCGTAATTTTTTATTTTTTTATTTTTCGATTTTAACAGGTGCCGGTTTTGACTTGAAGTTTCCCATGATGCATGGGGAAAAATCACTTTTTTTGAGTTTTTTGGAATAATTTTCTAGGGATTGAAAACATGTGATGGGAAAGTATGGGGGCCTATAGAGTTTTATCCAATGAAGAATTTAATTTATCATATATATGGGTTTAACACACCTAAGACAATTTATTAGTTCGAAAATTTATTTTTTTCCCTTCAAATTATTACTGTTTGTCTACCGAAATATTTAATAATAATGGTTCATTCATTTTTAATTGTTCAAACAAGTGGAATTTGTTTAAATAATTTTTTTAATTCGTTTTTTCCCTAAAAATGATTACTATTGGTCTGGTGCAATATTTATTATTTACAGAAATTCCATTTGTTTAAACAATTGAAAATTAATGAACTAATGTTTATAAATATCCCACTAGATCAATTCTACTAGTTTTGAAGGGAAAAACAAAATTTCGAAAAAAATTGTTTAAACAAATCCCATTTGCTTAAATAATAAAACATTAATTAACCAACGTTAATAAATATTCTACTAGACTAATAGTAATAATTTTTAGAAGGAACAACGAATTTTCGAGAAAAAAAATTATTTAAACAAATTCCATTTGTTTAAATACTTGAAAATTAAATAACCAATGATAATAAATATATCCACAAGACCAATATTAATCATTTTAAACAAAAACTACGAGAATACAGCGTTCAAAAGGTCGATTTAATGAAAAATTGACATTTTTGGTTTTAAGGGTAGTTTTCAGGTACTCGTGGGGGTGTGTTAGGGGTGTAAAAACCATATACCATATATGATACAGGAAATTCTTCGTTTGATAATTCTCTACAGGCCCCATTCTTTCCCGTCACATTTTTTCAAACCCTAAAAAATTATTCTAAAAACTAAAAAAAGTGATTTTTGCCCATGCATTTTACATGAGAAACTTCAAGACAAAACGGGCAAGACAAAACCGGCTCATAGTTCTTACAAGGGACCAAAAAATCCGAAACACGTGTCTCATTATTTTTAAAGTAATGTCGATTGGTGATAGTCTCATGAAAAAGTCAATGTCCCAGAAGAGGTTTTCCCCTTTGAGAATTGTAGTCTTGACCCACGGTCGACAACGAAAGGCGCCCTGATACCGTGTGCAGAGTGAAGGTAACAGCTAGCCTGGTGGTTGATTACAAATACAGTTAATAAAAGACAGACAGGGCATGTCAGTTCTATCTGCTTTTTTGCTCCATTTCGCAACGTCTTTCGCAAAAATTTGGGGACACCATCATCAAGACCAGGCTCTTTGGAACATCTTCAAAAATACGAGAGAAAACAAAGTTTTCCACTCATTTTCTCGGTCTTACGATCAATTTTAGATACAAAGTAATAAAAGAGAAATCTAGTTTAAATTCCCTTTTTATTGATAATTAGTGGAAAACTTTGTTTTCTCTCGTATTTTTGAATAGACAAAAACGATCGAAGAAAGGTTCACTTCATGATCTCCTTGATTTCTTGAGGTTCTATTTATCTTTCCAACATCGTTTGTTCTCTAGAATTCTTTTATTATGTCAGAACTGTGAGTAAAAAAAATAAATTAGCAAACGATTCTAACGGTTCAAATGCTGCACCCTTAAGTAAACAATTTTTAAGAGAGTTTTTATTACTGAAATAAACATTTAAGTTGCTTTTTTTAACGATCTTCGTAACCTTTCAGAGAGTCCTTGAACATACGGCAACGTAACTTTTAATTCCGATTTTTTTAACATGTCCACCTCGTTATTTTGTTTACTGGAAACATTGTAGACTTCATGAATGCGTTCTCGAATAATACTATTTATCAAATGGAATATGATAATTCTTTTAAACTGAAGTGATTTTAATTTGATCCAAATTTTCTTTTCTGAAGCTAACATCACTCAATTTTATGCAACTATCGATTAAGCCTTTTATAAGGCCGACCTTTCAAAAATATAAATGATGGTAATTGAAAATTAAGATATCTGCCAGACCATGACGCTTTTTTAAACCAATTGGTAATTAACTTACCTTCAGTTTGATTTAATTTTTTCAAAGCTCTTGGTTCAACGACTTCTAAAACCAAATTTGAAACTATAGGAGATAATGGTGTACCCACAGGACAACCATTTAATTGTTTATAATATTTTACATTAAAAGAGAAAACCATATTATTGAAAACAGTTCTAGTAGCGACTAAAAATTCATTTTTCGTTATTTTAGTCAGATTTTTATTTTGTATTAGTTTTTCTTTGATGCAGTCTAATGCTAGATCTAATGGAATGTTATCAAACATTGAAACAATGTCCAATGAAACTAAGGGAAGTGTTGAAGTAACTTTAATTTTATTTAAAGTGTCCTTTAAATCCCAGCTATTTTTAATGAATGCTTCTGTGTTACCTGAAACTGGTTTTAATAGCTATATTCTAATATTAATAATTTTGGGTTAAATACTTCTGTCTCTGCTTCGAATATCTCTGACGGTTTAAAAGGAAAAAATATTAAACTTGTAGGATATCTTTAGATTGTGAAACTCTACTCACACGGTCAAATTTCTCGATGTAACCTAACCTGTTTTTCATTTAAAACTACTTTTAAAATCACGCAGGGATCGCTCCTTTTATCAAGTACGAAATGGGATAACCATATGAATGAAGCAGGCTCGTCAACTTCGATTAATTTATATTTCGAAGTAAATAGTTGTTTTAAATTGTAAAGTTTTCTTTAAAATAATATTTTCAATTCTATATACGCATTAAAGAATTTAATTGATAAAATTGTATTTATATCAAATATAGTTTTCGTTATTTGAATATATTTGGTAACTTTTGTTAGAGAATTAAATTCACTCACGCTCAGGACACAATAAATACTCCGATTTGGTAGAGAAGTGTAATTTTAATGACGATCATCACCCTTTACAGACCGCTTTTTTACGTACACATCCTCACTCCATCGCTCAACAACGAACACCCCCTTTTCCCTCGAACTTCCGATTCACGTAGTTAATATACATTTTCCAACATTCATTTAAATTCCACTTCCGTTTTTTTAAATTACAATTGCTAGCAATAGAATACATTACAACTTAGTATTAAAGTCTTTAACACTCGGCCATCCTTCTAATAACTCGACTTAGTGTTAGTAAAACACAGGTGCACCGTAGCGATCAGGATTCCGGACAACACGACCACTTCTAGTCGTTGTGTGCGGATCAGCCTCTGCAAGCTCAACCGAAGTTCTCAGGACCCTCTTCTTCTTCGTCTGGATCAATTGCTCCCAAATGATCTTTAGTGGGCTCAATTTCATCTTCGTCAAGCTGATATTTCTTTTGTTCAGTTGTTTCATCTCGGAAACACTCGTTCTCATCTACGCTGAATTGATCATCGTCTTGCAAATCTGATTCTTCTTGTTCCAACCATGGAGTCCAGAGTTTTCGTTGCGTAACATGTGCTGTACTGACATAACGACGCCCAGATTTGTCCACTTTTAGGTCCGTAACTCCGTAAGTTTCACCAGGGAAAATTTTATAAATAACAAGTGGTCCTCGGTATTTTCGTTGAAGTTTATTAGAATCGCCTGTGGATACTGGATTCACTCTCATCACCAACACTTATCCGATTTGGTAGTGAACATTCCGATAACGATTTCGATCATAGTGCTGCTTAAATTTCTCTTGTTCGGCCAGAATTCTCTGTCGAGCTGCTTCACGAAGAATAGTCGGATTCTGATGGTTTTCATGCTCAGTTAAGTTTCTCAAAATACCCTCGTCGTGACGTGGGAAGTACCCATAAAGTAGCTCGAATGGGCTTTTGTCTGTCGTTTTATTCACTGATTCATTAAGGTCTCGGACAATTACTTTTAGGTGTTGATCCCAATCGCGTCCATTCTCTTCTCGTAAACTTGATTGTATCATTGGGATTAAGACACTGTTCACCCTCTCCACCTGTCCATTAGCTTGTGCATGTCTAAGGGAATTTAAGGAATGTTTAATCCCATGCTTAGCACACCAGTCAGCGAACTTATCGGAAGTGAAGCAAGTTCCGCGGTCGGTAATCACACGCTTAGGGGCTCCAAAGTCTAATACAAATTCTTCTAAGCACTCTATGACTCCGTCAGCTGATGTGTTCTTAGTTGGTGACAGACGAACGTATTTTGTTACGTTGTCGATCATGACCAGGATATATTTGTTTCTGCGCGAACTTGAGACAAAAGGTCCGAGATGATCCAGGTTGACGACTTCAAAGGGTCTCTTACCCGGAAGTATCGGGTGTAATTCACCGGGCTGTCGACCTGCGACCATCTTCGTAAATAGACATTGTATGCACGACCTTATGTGCTGGCGAACATACCGGCGCAATCCTGGAAAGTAGTAATAATGCTCCATCTTCTTTACAGTTCTTTCCAAGCCGAACTGACCTCCTACATCGTGATAGCGGATAGTCAGGCTTTTGCGTAGTGAACGTGGTACGACATATTTTAAATCCTGACCCACTCGTTTATAGAGGATACCCTCATGTAGTTCATAGTTCTGAGTTTCTCCCTTCTCTCGTTTCGTTCTTTGACCTTCACTCCTCTGCAAGATTTCACACTTATTACGTAGATCGAAGTCAGCATACTGAAACATCACAATTTCATCTTCCATAGAAATCGCAGTGTACATAAACAACTGGTCCTCAATTGGTTCTTCTTCGGGCTCCTGAACAGGGGCTCGACTTAGTGCGTCCACATGTGCTAACTTTTCTCCAGGGCGATGCACGATGTCCAACTCGTACTCATTGAGCAAATTACTCCATCTAGCTACTTGCGAGTCCTTTGTTTTGTGAGTGTTGAGATAAACCAATGCTTAGCAATCTGTAACGATTGTAAATTTTATGTTGATCAACATCGGCCGTAAGCGATTTATCGCCCAGATTATAGCTCTCAATTCCAATTTGCTGGAGTGATAATTTTTCTCAAAATCACTCGTTCGTCGACTCACTGCGTAAACCATGTGTAGCTTCGCGTTATCTCCACGTTGTAGTAGTATTCCTGCCAAGCCTTTCAAGCTTGCATCTGTATGAAGCTCCGTCCACTTTTGGGGGTCGAACATCAGAACAATAGGCTTTTGGTCCATGACTCGCTTTAGGTCTTCAAAGGACACTTGAGCTCTTATAAATCCTGGGGACGTCACCCGAAAATGAGCTGGTCCGAAACTTTTCAATTCTATTGGTCCTCGAATTATTTCATATCCCCCAGTTAACGCCGCCGTTGCCTTTATCGTGCACTCCGAGCTACCAGCATCAATGAGTGCATTCCATGAAATTCCATCGATCTCTATCTATTTTATATACTTTATTATTGAATTGTTCACTTGACCGTCGACCTGATGAATTCCTTGGCTGGTTGTCTTTGCCGAAACTTTTGGACAATGTCTCTGGGTATGTCCAGTCTGTTGGCAAATACGACATATTAATTCCTTTAATGGATCCGGGCAGTTTCGGGAAAGATGTCCATATTTTTCACAATTATAACATTTAGGTTCGCCAGCGTCATTATTTTATGCCCCCCTTCCTCCCAAATTAACTACAGTTCTCGCGGGACACCCTGTATACCGCCCATTTCTCGCAGCGGTCACACTTGCTCTTGACCTTATTTTATCACCGTTGCTGCCCTGAAACAGTGAGTGTTGCAGTTCATTCAAAATATGAAGCACTTGATACTGGCCCTATTCAAACTCCGTTGTTGCCCTTAAATTCTGAATGTTGCAGTTTATTCAAAAGATTAAGCGCTTAGCGTTCGGGCGTTGCAAGATGAGGACGATTCTTATGATTGGCATTACCGTTTTTGAAAGTGAACTTATTTCATCACCATTACTACCCCGAAACAGTAAGTGTCGCAGTTGATTAAAAATATAGAGCGCTTGGCGTTTGTTCGTTACGAGAAGCGCGCTGTATGAGACGGACGTAATGTTTACCACATTTTAATGCGTCATACTGATTTTGTCGTCGTTTTTGCTTTCAAAGATAAATTATAGCTGTATATCGTTAAAACGGTTCATTTTCTTTGAAATTTTTTATGGATATTTCATTGTGCCTTTATAACCTACAAAATTTTACCAAGTTTTAAGGGCATGTGACACAGCCAAATACCTATATTACCGTCCTCCCTTTTTAGTTCACTGCATTTTCTTAAGCCTGAGAACTTTGTTTAAAATAATATATCGAGCTGAAACTCTTGAAAATGTATTAAAGTATAATAAAATACCTTTAAGGCCATGTGACGAGAGGGTCGCGTGACCAAACCTGGTCCTCAATTTTTCTTTCCCAACTTACGTCTAAACGAAATGAGGTATCGCTCTGAATATTTGGGAAATGAAAGAGGAGGTAATAAAGTCCATGTTGCTGCTTTTTTCAGTGGAAAATTTAAAAAAAAAATTGTTTGATGAAAATATCAGTGGAAGTTACATCGGTACTTTTCTTTCCCAACTTACATCCACACGGAATGAGATGTCGTGTTAAAAATTTTGCAAGCTAAATAGAAGGCATGCAAGAATGTCTCTCTGTTCCTAAATAATTAGAATAGTGAAAAAAGTTTTTTTTTAATTACTATTTTGGAGAAATACCGACCGTGCTGTCGTTAAGCCTTGCAAGCAATTTGCAATGTTGTCAATGGGCTAGTTATGAGGTTTATATTTATCAAAGTGGGGCAAAAGAACAAAAGTCGATCACGAACATTATGCACAAATAATGCAAAAACTAATGTTTGCATTTGAAATGCAAATAAACATATTTGGTCTGACATACGTATCAGTGGTGTCAAAGCAGCACTAGCGCAGCGACTAGACAGCTTAGAACTTCTACGGGTCTGCGGGTAAAACAGATTGCATGATTACCGACAGAGAAAGTTAGAAGTCCATGGATATAGGAAACAAGGGACTAGGCATGCCATTGCGGGGGTGATGCAATGAGGGGGGAGGTCCGCCACCTTTTGATGTCCCGCGACAAACATGGCAGCGCCCACATGTTTATATTTTCATGCACAGTTTGTCGGCAAAAATGCTCGTGCGCACAATCAAATGGCACATCGTAAGATGGCGGCTCTCCTCGCTCATGGAATTCTCCCCCCTCCCGTGGATTCAACCCCGCTCGCCCAAGTTAGGATGGCATGCCTAGTCCCGCGTTTCCTATGTCCATGTAGAAGTCAAACTTCTAATGTAGAACCTAAATGCGTCCGTCGATAATCATTATTTTCATAGATAAACTTTTTTCTTTCTCCATCTCTTTACAGGGACACAAACGATCCTTTAATATTTATTAACATTTCCCGAAAAAATTTCCGCGTTATTTAAACTTTCCTTTTTCAATATGGGTGAAAAAAATATTGATCTTAGGGCTGACTTGCTCAGCTGTTATACTCGTTACATGGCCTTAAAATACTTTTTTTTTGGTAGGAACTTCACTGAAAATTATTTCCGCCAAAATTAAATATTATATAAATCAAATTAAATAATATATATCATACACCAAATTTCACAACGTTCGAACTTTTTTTATACATAAAATTTCGGCCTCAAACTTTGAGAAATGCAAGAGCCGACAGAAAGCTACGTTAAAGTACA
>NC_046659.1:12071764-12089432 GCF_010883055.1 Belonocnema kinseyi | reverse complement strand
GTTTATTTGACCATAAAATTAATGTTCTATATGTAAATGATCAGAAAAAATAGTTCGAAGCAAGTGGATTTGTCTGATATACGTTTAGAAGAATATATTTTGAATATGTTACACTAATAATGTATGCGGTATGTAAATATTAAAATCATTTTTATTTATTTCGGATTACAAGGAAACATCTAAGAGTGATATATTGCCCTGTATTTCACAACGAAATTAATTTTCGTTATCTAGATAAGGTAAAAGTGTTTTCGAGTGTATCGTCCAGAATAACGTAGACGATTAAAAAAAAAAACAGAATTCAATTTTTGCGCTTTTTTTAAGAGTTATATGACTTAGCAACCATGTGACCATCATGAAGAACAATCGAAACGTTTGATAATTCAAATACTTTAAGATCAAAGTAAAGAAATTGTCAAAAAAAGCGTCCGAAAGTGCAAATTCAGGTTGAAAATTCTTACGGTGCCTCGATTATGGATGACAATGTGAAAAACAATTACCAGTCCGCCGCAGAATATGTTCGGAAGGGGTCTGCTGCTTTACTGGCTTCAGCAATTTTATACGATGTGTGTAAGTACATTCCGGAAGTAAAAGGTTTAGTTTTCAATAAGAGTAAACTCTATCGGGAAAAAACAAAAACTCGTCATCAACTTCAACGTGAGCAGCTCTCTTTCGCTTCAGAAATAAAGGCTTTTTACTTCGATGGAAGAAAAGACGAAACAAAGATAATGGATGGAGAAAGTAAAGGAAAAACACGGCAAACAACAAAACGAGAACATACTTTTCACATTCAAGAACCAGGTAGTATTTATTTAGGACACATATCCTCATCTTCTTTAGATGCAAAAACGATTACACATGATATCCTTTAGTTTTTCTTTTACAAAGAAATTAATACCTCCAATCCAGATTGTGTGGGTTATGATGACTTTTCTATGAACACTGGTAAACACGCAGGTATGATTCGATTACCAGAATTGGAATTGGGTAAACCGCTACAATGGAGTGTCTGTTAGCTTTATGGTAATGAGCTGTCATTCAAATTTTGGTTTATAAAGCTTGATGAAGGAAATTCTGGTCCTAACGATTTTTCTGGTCCGATTGAAAAAAGCTTTGCTTCTTGTGAAAAACTTCCGGTTGTAAACTTCGATGCTGTCGACAGTCCTAATTCTTCTGTAGTTCACACCTGTGATCTTAGTTCTGATCAAAAGTACTCTTCGAACTTACATTGGGACAGAGAATCCATCATTTTAGTTAAGAGTTTTATTTCAATGCATCATGAGAGTATATGTCCCAATGTGGTTCGAAATTAAGTGTCAACCATCTATTAAAGATGCCCGAAACAAATCTGGAAAAACATTTCTTTGAGTCCGTACCTGAAGGTAGATCTCGCTGAATGTATTAAAAAAATAATATAAAATAACGTCTACTTTGCTGACCCAGAAAATCTTTTCACTATGCTATGTGACGGAAGGCAGAAAATCCGCAGGCTCGCAGTATCTCAAATAATTTCTGCGAGACAATCAACTGGGAAATCGAAATTAAGGAAATTCGAGGTTCCTTCGTTGAATTTTGACACAAAAGACTACACGGAACACATCGGCTGGGAGAAATTCATTATTTCGGAACCGCCATTAACTAGTTCGATTGCGGTTGAAAATATCACCGAATTCACAACGAAGGACGTAACTCATCTCATTTCCAAAGGAATTTTTCATCTTCCATGCCATATTCAAGCAGTGGAAAGGTGTGTGAAAGAAGTCACACATGGATCTCGGCAAGCTTACTCCTCTGACGTTAGAGATGGAATCATCTGATCAAGATTCGAAAGTCGAAAAAGCTTGCCCATTTTTTAAAGGAAAAAGGATTTTGTTTTGAAATTAAAATAGGACGAATAAATTAAAACTAATGTCAGAAATCAACATAAAAGTAGCTTATTAGTAATACTGCGATAATTTAATGACATCACAACAAGTCAATATGTGTTCCAACTATTCCGTTATTTGTTTTTATTCAGCATATATTTTAAGAAATATATAATACTCGTATGATGGTCACATGGTTGATAAGTCATATAACTTTAAATAAATAGGGACAAAATTGAATTCTGGGTTATTTTCAACCCTCTACTTTATTCTGGCCGGCTAAAAATTATTTAAATTACCTCCTTACTGTAAAAGTGTAAACCTGGGTACACACGAAAACATTTTTACCTTATTTAGACATCGAAAATTAATTTTGTTGTGAAATAAAGAGCAATTTAACACTTTTAGATATTTCCTGGCAATCAAAAATCAATCAAAAATTATTGTAATATCGACATTCTGCATATATTATTGGTGTAACATATTCAAAATATATTCATATTAACGTATATCAGACATTTCGTGGTCAAATATTCGGAAAAATTGCCGTAACTCTAAGAAAATAGCGAAAAAGTCGATTTTTTCGATATTTCGAAATTTCAAAGTCACTTAGGTAGAATAAAATATATTTGAATTAATATATTTGAATTAAGAAAATAGTGAAAAGTTAACTTTTTTCGATTTTTTGAAACTTCACAGTCATTTAGGAAGGGTAAAAAATATTTTAATGGAATTATCGCTATACCGGTATAAATTGACTCTCTTGAACTATTTTTATTCATAATTTAAATCTCAGACAGAAGAAATTTTTTATTATGAAACTTTAGGGGAGTGTTTCTTATTCCCAAAAAAGTCTCCATTACTATTAGAACTTCGCGCAATCAACTTTATTTTTTCTGATACGCCCTAATGTACATATGTAAATTTTAAGGTTGTTCAATAAAAAATGCTGTGAAAATTTAATTATTTTTTTATCTATTCTAAATCTTAAAACGTAAAAATACGGTATCTTAATATTTGTTTATAATGAAACAAAGATAAAACTTTTGAATAACTATAAATCTTTGAGCTTTTATTATAAATACAAGATTTAAGCTATTTTTTAGTTTTACGTATCATATTATAAATATGTTCTGTAGTCAGTGAATTTATCGAAAAAATGTTATACAAAAATATTTTGTCATAATACGCAAGAACGATGTAACCAAAACATTTAAGAAGAATCAGTAAATAGAAGAATAATTCATAATTTCCAGAAAACAACTCTAAAACTATTTTATTGGCTAGATTTATTTATTTTATTTATTGTGCATCCAGAATTAAAAATTTTCTTTTGAAAAATATATGACTATTTAAAGAAATTATTTAATTTGGAATGTAAAGCAATCAAAATTAAAGAACTAAGTTTATTCATTTTGTTATTCAATTTCGCACATTGTGTGACAAGGGCGACAAGTTGGTTAATCCCACATGAGTGTGAAGTTTGCCACATGAGTGGAGATTGACCAACGTGGCCCTAGCCAGACACGATATATTTTGTCCTAGTGCATGGTAAACAAGACGTTGAACGAGCACAAATGTCTGTTGTGGGATTTTGGAACAATTAAGATTGCAACCGTAAGCGGTCGGTGAGCGCATTCCCGCCAGTATCAGGGGGATTTGCAGAGTAGTTGTTAATAAAAGCCGGGCGAATTCCCTTCGAAAAATTTAATCGGGTGTGAAGGGCTTCGCCGTCTGAAGATATTCTGCAAATTTGATCAATTTTACATATACATCGCAGCTGATATTCGCAGAAGAAAAGGGAAGATTTAACCAAAGTGTCGATTTTCACTAACCAATTTATATATAAATGCATGTAATTCTCTCAACTTTCGTTTAAAGTTATTAATATGAGGGACATCAAAAGTTGAATTTCATTATTTTCACATTTACCATAGAAACAGTGTTTTGTAATTATCTGTATTACTAAAATTAGTAAGTAGCTCGGAGCACGCACCTATTTTCTCGATCACGGAGAACGCTCTAGGACCCTACACATTTTCAATGGTCTATCATTTCACAATTTCTCCTTCCTTCAACTTGAACATTTTCTCGTTTATTCTTTAAACATTCGAGAATCAATTCGTGTAGTTTACATGTTTCGTGGGAATTATCCACACATAAAAAATATATTTAAAAAAAGTTTCTGAACAACTTGAGAATTGTTCAATTTTTGATATTTCTGTCTAAAATTTCTACCTTACCGATATTCATGGCCGAAATCGATGTATGGGTCTGAGTGCCCCATAATGAGCTCTGAAAATTAAATGAACATATATTATTACCGTATGGAACTTAAATTTGTAAAAGATAATATAATTTTGACTGTATTCAAATTATTTTATATTTTCGCAATTTTTTTAGTGCATATTATTATTTTAAAGTCATTTTTACACAGAATAAAATAATAACGATTTTTGTGAAATTATACTATGGAAACATCGAGGAACATTATATCTCCGAATTTAAAATTTTTGAAATCACATTGTAACGACATCTAGACTCCAACCAACTTCATTGTGCTAACGGAATGTATTAGATGCGAATGGAATATATAAAATGCGAACGAATCAAGTTGATTATTAGTAATTATAATAAGCATGCATCATACATATAACTGTTTCAGCCTGCACCCTCTTAGCCCAAATAAATAAAGGATTGCAAAAAAATAATTTTATTTTCACGATGAACTGGCTCAAGACAGCGGGTTTGCAAATCATGGAAAAAAACAGAGCTGAATATTTTGAAGCATTATGCACTCTATATAAAACAAAGGTAAGCAAATTTAATTTAATTCTTTTTCTGGTAGAGAAGAGTCGGGTAGCCCCGCCAGTCGTGATTTTGATTAAACTATACTTTTTGCAATGATAAATCAACATGGTTAACATTTAAATGGTCCCAATGCTTTTTGTTAATAATAGAGACTAATATATTTTATTAGCATATTTTAACAACTACAAAGAATATTATAATAGTTTTGATTGAGACATATAAATTTACTCTGAAATTATGTGACCAGTACTTTTTTAAAAATAATTATACATATTTTCTCATTTATAGCATTTTAATTTCAACATGTCACAGTCATTAAAATGATTTAAAAATTATATTTTAATTATAATGTAAATGAGACATAATTAAGGCAAGCCCGGGTATATACGGGGAAATTTGCTTAAATCACAAAAGGTGGCGTCGCAGCTATTGATGCTCTGACTTGCTCACGAGGTGTTCCACATCCATTTATCCTACGATTTCTGCCATGAAATCATGAGACAGTAAAACTGAGAGGGAAAACATTTTATCCTAATAATTAATAATTTTATTATTGCCCATGAATTGGCATTGTGTATGCAAAACTAAAAAATACTAATTTATTTATAATAATGTCTTGGAATAAAAATAAAATGATTATATAATGATACAACATTGAAGGTAAGAAATGGAGAACCCAAAATGTTCGATCGTAAAAGATGCAGCACGAGAGTAAAACTTTTTAATGGGAAGCACCACTGAAATTTCAACCTGTTGAAATTAAAACATCTCAAGGCTGGTAAACTTTGTAATGACATCATTTTAGCCCCATAAATACGTCAAAAAGTCAAAACATTATAGAAAAATTTTTAAATGAACTAGAATTTTTAATTTTTCAATTATTCTATATTTCACAAAATCGATATAGGAGATTTTTTGAAATGAAAAATCATACGAAATAATTGCTGATGGGAATAAAATAAATTTTAGGTGAAGATCAATTTTAAAAGCTAATTTTTAAGTTTTATCGTGATAAAAACCTGTCCCGATTCAGACATTTTCCTTTGCATGTAGTTTTATATAAAGTATATAACCCAACATTTGGAGACAAGAGTAAAATTATATAGGAGAAAAGGGAGACCCCATCGGGCAACATGACAATTGTTTATAGAATTTATTGTTAATTTTTCTTTCGTACATTTCAAAGCCAAATAAAGTGAAATATTATCAAATGTTAAAACAATGTTAAGAGAAAATAAAGATTGCACTTAGATCAACCAACGATTGAAACATAGTCTCCAATTCAAACTTGATTTGTGCACTTTTGGTTAAGCATAAGCTTTGCCAACAACACTACTATGCATTTTTATTCTATATAAGACATTTGTTCGGTAATATATCTTTTTTTCCCATCTGGAAACAATATCATTACATTTGTTTGTAACTGTGGGAATTAAGCTAGTCCTTACATTATTATATAAATTATCATTTAAAAAAAAATCTCATCCCTTGGATTATATCATTTTATTCAAAACTTCTACTCGGGTAAACTCGGTTATAAATCATAGCCTCGGACTAAGTCAAGCGACTGATGAGATTAGGATTTTACAAGTCAATCTAATACGATGTTTGAAACCTCCGGAGATGATGTTGTAGGTATACAAAAACGAGCAGCCGCTAGCGTTGGAGGTGATAACAGTCACCTCTGGATGGTTTCCTAGAGCTACCATCTGCCACTCCACAGGTTTTTACTCGCTTGCTTCCCGATGGCCAAGAAAGTTTCATACAATGCGATAGGTGCTTAATAAAACCGCCTTCTGGGCTGCTAACAATACCCTTCTGACTCCTAAATGTTTAAGATGTTCAGTGCATCTTGCATGCACATTACCTGTAGCCGGAATCACAGTCGGATGTATAGATGCATGATTCACATTCCTCCATATGATCTTTACTTCATGCCTCAACTCGCTATACTTGTGGATATTGGCTGTGAAGGTTCACTGCAAATTTCGGTTAAGTGTAATAGCAATGTCAATGATGTAGACTCTTCCATCTTTTTTTCTCGCCTCACGATGTCATGTCGATTGACCGGGATGTAATGATCCGTTTTATTAGTAACATCCCATTATAGGATGTAATTTTCGCTTTCTAAAATGGGCACTGGAATGCATCTATAGAAAGGCATCCATTCTTTTAAGAGTCCTAGGTTTAGGGATGTAGACCGTCACATCGTTATGGCTGTGCGTATATTCTCTCTGAGCCATTACGTGACAGCCATCAATAATGTGCTCGATGGATTGCTTGGTATCTCCACATAATCGGCACCGGTCAACCATGTCCTGATGTAACACGTGTTTGCAATAATTCCTGGTGCTGACAACCTTGTTGTCAGCACTTGATATTCAAGGCCCCATCTGAGGACAAATTCAAGGGCGTGTAGTCAAGATCCGCTTAACAGATGGTGCTGTAAAGCGCAACATTTCTTTTGCTGTTAAAATAGTCCTTCAACTGTGTAACTTGTGACTCACATAGTTTTTTGACATCTACAACGTCCCTACCCCCTATATTTCGTGGTAGAACTACCCTTTCAATCGCTGAATTTTTCTGGTGCATTCGGTGCTCCGTCATTTCTACGCGGACGATTCTGTTTAACTTTTCAAGGTCGGTGTTAGACCACTTGATGACCCCGAAGGAGTAAGTGATGACAGGATGGCATATGTGTTGATTACGCTAATTTTGTTAGCCGAGTTGAGAAAACTCTTCTTAATCAATCTGAGTCTCGTAGGAAGGCAGTCGTTAGACTTGTCTTAACTATCGTATGTTGAATACCCTTAGATTCGATAATACCCCGATATTTATAAGATTCGCCTGCAGCCATTGCCTCGATGTCATTTTCGAACTCGTTCTCTAACTCTGCGGTCATCCATATACCGGAGATGAGTCACTTGTTGCCCATCCTCATTATCATGAATTTTGAACCCATGTGACATGCTGTTTAGTATTTTGCTCAAGGGGTTTCACGCTAAACAGAACAATAGTGAACTGAAGGAGTCTCCTTAAAATATACCCGTGGTAATACGTATTGATCTAGTTATCCTTGATTGCCCATGATCAAAATACTTGATTCGTGTACCCCAGAGTCGCATTACATGACTTACAAAGTCAATAATGCATGGGCAGGTCTTGTACAATTTTAAGACTTCAAGCAAATAGTCATGCGGCTCAGAAGGAAACGCTTGCTTATAGTCAATGTATGCCATGTGTAGGTTCCTTTGATGCTTACGAGCTTAAGTAATGGCAACAGCGTCTATAGTGATTAGATCTTTAAAGCCTCGTGAGTTTTCACAACATCCTTTTTGTTCTTCTGTAAGGATGTCATTCTTATCGCAACGATAATATACCTTATCTGCAATGATAGCTGTAAGACAATTATAAATTACAAATTGTTAAAGTCGGGCATCAGATCTGGGTGCTCAACGATCTTCTGAAAACACTTTGCCAACACAAGATGCAGACTCTTTAGGTACATGTACCAGAAGCTGTGCACCATGTCCGGACCTGGAGCTTTCCAGTTACTTGCCCTTTTCAAGACCGCTGAAACGTCCAAAGCTGTGATGTTTGTCAGTTGCATTTCAGGGCTATCGCTTGTCCTTGCTTTCTCCAGTTTGAACCACGCAGTTTCCAAATTACATCTGTTCATTTTACCCCAAACACCCGACCAGCAGTTAGTCATATTTTCTAATTGAAGGACTCCGGTGTTTTGCTGGATATTTTGCTTTACACTCAGTTCACGATAGAACCTTCTTTCATTTCCTTTTTTAAATTCAGTTAATCGACCCAATTTTCACCTTACTTTGCTGACATCCATATCCAACCTGATCTTTCATGGCGAATCTCGATCCCTTGCTGGGATAAAAACTGCATTTGCAGGCCTAGTTTTACAGCCCAACGTTCTAACGGTTGCCATAGCTGCACAGTATACAAGAGTTTCCATCTCTAATGCAGGTTGTGTTGTGTTTAAATACGTAGGTAAAACCTTGTTTGTGAGGTGTTCTATCAGTGGATGCAGATCACTTGTGATGTTTAGTTTTGGCAGAGAATGCTTTAGTGTTGGTTCTACATATCTGAACTCTAGAAAAGCATGACCAAAATTCCTTTCAAGATGCTGCAATTTTTCTGGGATTTCGCTATGCACATCATCGTTATTAATATCCTGATGTGGTTCTAGTGGATCCGGTACATGATTTTCAATATCCCTCGCACATATGCCTTTAGCTTCAATCAAGTCTTCGTTGTCTACATCTTCCAAAGCGACTTCATCAATAGGAAGCTGCTGTTCCACTTCCATTTTGATATCAGCTATTTCAACAGCCGAAAGTAATCTGTTTACAGATATTGAGAGTTTCTGATCTGGCATATTCTGCTCATTTATTTTTGTGGTTAGCTCTGGGTATTTAAGTAAGATGAGTCCATGATGTTCTTTCCTCACACTCTTCCCACATTTCTCTGCCAAAAAATAAAGGCGCATAACATCTCTGTTCATATGGTTTATCCATTTTCTTTGCTTTTTGGGTTGCTGAACCTCTGCTTCTGCCTCTGATTGTAGAACGTCAACCACCTCTGGAGTTTGCTCGGTTCTTTGTCACGTGTAGATTAGTCCTGATGTCCTTCACCTGAGCGATATGATCTCTTAGTGCGACTTTATGTATATTAGGATATTTTGCAGAAAATTTCGTTCTTACATTGTATCCTTTTTCTATTTTCGTTTAAAACTTCGCACTTTCGTAATAGAGACGCACCAATTCCTCTTTCATTGTGGTATCCCAATTGATGCTCTCCCAAGGTGTTTCTGTCGAGGTGGTTGGCTGCAAATAGCTAACGCTAGCCAAAGTATTTTCAGCAGGCCCAGTTGATGTTCCATTGCTTAACGTTTGTCGCAGATGTTTTTGCTGGCCAGCTGTTTGATTAGTGAGATTTGCCTGACCATCTTGCAGCTCACCATCGCCACCGTCACACATGTTGTGGCAACCAGCTGAGCTCCAGGGGCGGCCCGATGATCCTCGGGAAGCGACAAGCGTTTTAATATCTTTAATATACTCTGTATTATTATTTGGATTCTGGTGTTCTTCTTAGTCCCTCTCCTCTTCGTCATCAGCATTCAAGGAGCTTGATCAGTTTTTGATGGTTCGTGTTATTGAATGCCTTTTGTTAGTCAATCCAAACCATGGACAGATTGCTTCGATACTTGATAGAATTCTAGTTAATACACTTGTCTATTAACAGGGTCTCTCTGAAACCTGCCAGTCTTCTGTCGCATCCGCATTGTTCAAATATTGCACTCCATACCGGCTCGATAGATGCTAATATCCTCTCTTTGAGGTAGCCGAAAATCACACTGAGATGACCTTAGAACTTCAAGAACGATTTAATAAAGTGATTGCGATTCCCGGCAAAAAACAATATCATACTTTTTTTCCAAACAATAAAGGCAAAATCATTGCTAAAAGAACTGGATTTTGTATGGACTTTTCCGAATACCCTAAAACGTAAAAGGTAAAACTTTATTTTCAAACAAAAAAAAACCGAACTGAAAAAGTACGTGGCGTTGAAAATATAAAGTATCATTTAAGTTGAAATTCAGAAGTCCCATTGAGCTTCACACTGGCGCTTAAAGGTAGCGTACGGCGAGCTACGAGGATGCCTCGATTCAAGTTTTGTAAGGTAAGGTTTATTTTAAGCCTGTTTATAGACAAAAAAGGTTCAATGTTGAAAAAAATTATTTTATTATTTATTTAGAAAAATTTTGGTCCAATTTTGAGCTTGGAATTTTTCGTCTATTTTTATCGAAAAATGCGTGAAAATACAAATACAACAATATCCTATAAAAGCTACTTGCCTATAGTGGATAATAGTTACAGGCGTTTAAAGCCAATGATGCGCGAGCTATAGTCCAAACATTCCAGCAGCTCAACATCACCACCGACCCGCATGCTGGGGCCCCCAGCAGCATCTCCAGGGACGCCCTGAAAATCCTCGGGAGGCGACAAGCGTTTCAAAATCTTTAAAATACTCTCCATTATTATTTATGGGTTTTGGTGTTCTTCTTAGTCCCTCTCCTTTTCGTTATCTACCTTTCTGGCTTATCTAGTTATAACCCCGTCAATAGCAGTGCTACTGCCTACATAGCCTTGAAAGTCATGAGGTGAAAGCTAAGCCCTATCGCGACGCCAACGCGAGAACACCTTCAGTAGGGAGAACACTCTCGGTAGGGTATTTATTGAGAGAAGTTGTAGGCTTCAGAAGCTACGTAGTTTTCTCTGCCGAGCCTCAGACAAGGCTGCAGAGGAGCTTTGTCTCCCATTTGATTCCAGTGACACTGCACATGACCTAGCATCATTAACACCTTTGGTGCCTAAAAGTCGTGTATAGGAAGCAGAAAATTCGCTTCTACTGAGGGAACATTCTGACAAGCTCCTTAATGGTAAATTCTACGGCGTTATACGTAGAGAAGAGCTATCGAATTTTCCATCTAAAATGTTTGTGAACTCTACTGGATTAAGATCGGATACGGAGGGATTTCTTTTTGCTTGTCAAGACGGCGTTTTAAACACCTTAATTTACCGTGAGCGCATCATGAATGTACCTGTAGGCGACACCAACTGCCCAGCGAGCAAGCAAGAGCCAGAAACAATTGGACATGTTCTCAGTGGATGCTTAAAGTTGGCATGCTTCGAGTACATAGATAGACACAATTCGACTCTAAAAGTGTTATATTACCATTTTCGGCATTTCTATCGTGTTGATCTAATGCCCATTTTGCCATACGCCCAGGGGGACTGGAGTCCGTTGTAGAGAACGATCAGTGTAAGATCTACTGGAATTTCTCGTTTTTCACCACTCAAGGCATCAGTGATACAAAGCTTGATATCGTCCTCTAAATATAAAGATCAAGATAATTAACGTAAATGAATTCTCGGCACCAGCCGCTGATAATATCATGACAAAGGAGGGAGAAAAACGGGCGGAATATCAGGCTCTTCTTTACGAGCTGAGCAGGCTGTACCAAGGCAACGAAGTCCATCTTTTGGTTCTCATAATCGGCTCCCTCGGAGGTATGAAAGCTTCATTTCTTAGACAACCCAAAAAAAATCCCGGCTTTCCAGCATTCAAACTTTGTATTTAAAATTGTATACAACCAACAGAACTTGTTGGTGGGCAAACGCGGACTGACGAGACGAGAAAAGAAGATTGGGAAACCAAACAACCAGACTCTCTCTCTCTGTGTGTGTGTGTGTGTGTGTGTGTGTGTGTGTGTGTGTGTGTGTGTGTGTGTGTGTGTGAGAGAGAGCACGAAAGCGAAAAGACCGGCTTAGACATTAAGTTTGACATTACGCAATAAAGAAATCAAATAGAAGGACAAGTACAAGAAATATGAATGTAGCGAAGAACGCAAAGGAAACAAAAATAAGAATAAAATTTAAAAAGTTCATACAACGGGGAACTAATGTCAAATTCAGAAGTACCCGCCCGCTTTTGTACCATATGAAATAGAATCACGATCACTGGACTTAAGACGAACGTGGAAGAAGGCACAATTTAACAATTGTCGATTGAGTGCGCTATTCTTTGTCTTGAGATTGAGAACCTGATCTAGGCCATCCTTGTCAAGATGAAGCTGTGGAACCTGACCCATACGCCATTTATTAGGTGGAAGGTTTCTGGATGAGCTGCCAGCGAGTCAATCGATTTGGAAGAACGTATGCAATCAATGGTTCTGGAACGGCATTCAGCGGACCGCCAATAAGAAAATGTCCTGATTTGAGGGCAGAAATGTCCGTTGGACTATCTGAGTGAGCTCTGGGAGACCAAGAATTAAGGCAAGCCTCAATTTGCTTTAATAAAGTCGTCATTTCTTCAAGCGTCAATTTAGTCTCCAATGACTCGAGGAAGATGGAATTTCGTCGACTTAACTGCAGCTTCCCATGAACCTGCTAAGTGAGGTGCTGCAGGAGAATTAAATCTCCATTGCGTACCATGCGGAACAAGATATGTAGCGACGAAACCGAACTCTGCTGATGCCTCAGAAAAAATTTCCTGTAGTTGACGACCTGCTCCCATAAAATTGGTTCCTTTGTCACTAGACAACGTTTGATAAAGACGACGACGAGAGTTGAAGCGAATATAAGCAGCCATGAAAGTTTCTGCAGTCTAATCGGAAACCAACTCGAGGTGAACTGAGCGGGAGGCCCAACAGGCAAAAATATAAATCCAGGCTTTTTGGGAATGTTGGCCTCGTCCTTTGGAGTCAGCTTCTGCTGGGTATTACCTCTGCTTCTGACGCATGGAATGCACCGACGATTAGACACCCCCCATGAAGACAGCGGAGATCACATTTGCGAGTGATAAGTGTTGTGAAAATAGATTCAGGAGGTAGAATCGGTCGATGCTTCTCATCATAAGTTAGAAGAGAATGCTTTAAGCGACCTTCGACACGAAGAAGTTGACCATCGAAAAACGGAATCAACTTTATTAGATTGCTACTCTTAGAAATCTGTATTTTATTCTTGAGAGCGGTGATTTCATTTATGAAATGGCGACTTTGTTCTTGCTGAATCCAGGTTAAAAGAGCTGTTTGAAGATCTGATGCAACTAAAGTCAGAGAGACGATAATAGAACGACATTTTAAAGTGTCTCGAAATCAAAGATACCAAGCTGCTAGGTTGACAGTAATTCGCTGTTCTTTCTTGGTCACTTTGTTCTCTGGAGAACCAAGTAGAGATGAAGGCTACGCTTCTTGTCTTTTAAGTCACGGACGACCATTCCACCAAAGTTCAAATTGCGAATGTGCGGAAACTGACAACCCCCGAGAATTGGAGTCACTTGGATTATCTACACCCGCAACATGATGCCAAATTGCTGAAGGAACTTTCGTTTGGATTTCCGAGACCCGATTTGTGACTTATGTCATACATCTTGTAGGCACAGCTGAAATCCAATAAAGTGTTTTCATATAATCAGACCACAAATGTATAGTAGCATCAAACTGAAGTTGAATCGAAGGTGACCGTCGAGACGAGCTAACAAATCTGTGGTACATATGTGAAGACAAGCAGCATAAGCTTTTTCAGAAGAGTCAGCGAAGCCATAAAGTTCGAAAGAGCATATCGACGAACGAAATCCTATCCACCGAGGTATCCTGACTGTAGAGAGACGAGGAAGATCTTCATTATATTTTATCCAGTGATGACGAGCTCATTGAGACAAAGGATCATCCCAGGATGATGATAACAGGTGCTAAACATACCATACGATCAAATAATTGGGCTGAATGGCTGGCGACAAGGCGTTGTACGATGACACCTTTAATAGGCCTAAGATCAACCTGGAAAATAAAACAATCGGTACTGGGTTGTTAGGTTAACTTAACAATCGAAACCGATGTTTCTGACTGCCAAGATATATCTGGAGATAACGCGTGCAGATCTTCCGTAATGCGCTGCGTTAGCTCATGACTGTTTAAAATTCCACTTTTTGAGCGGTAAGCTGCCCGCCGTGAAGAGTCCACGTAGTTGGTTCTGTAATTTGATAGCATCGAAAACGAGTCAGGTGGCCTTCAGTATTTACGTTTCTATCCCCCCGAAATTAGTCCAAGGTTATTTGAAGGCAACCTCCGGCACTGGAATGAACGCGAGAGTTTGGTGTAGATGTCATTTTTTATCACTTTAACAGCCAAGGGAAATCGATCCCCTTCATCAAGACGGGGCACAGGTCAAACCATATGTGACAGTGCTGAGTCGAAATACTTGCACAGGCCCATTTTGAATTTCTCGACACAGAATAAATTTGAGATTTTCCGTTAATACAGAGCGCTATAAAAGAATGGGTTCATGAAATTTACAACGCTACATGTGCTAACTACGCGTTAGCACAGGCGATTCAACTTGCTCACGAAACAAGTGAATTCCGAAAGTATAAAATATTCGAATTTTAAGATAAGTGTTTAGAGTTGTAATGTTTCGTCTTTATTAGATTTTCTGCGATTTAAAATGATTCAATTTATCGACATCGTAAATTTCAAAGCTATTTTCGGTTTCCTTATTATTTAAATGAATGTTTGAAGTCACATGATTTCTCAGTTTGAGCGTGTGATGGTACATCTTGCTACAAATGTCTATCTAAACAAGTGAGTGATATGTGTGCTTCTTAAGAAAATGGTCTTAGTCTGCAAGTTTTCTATGGTTAAAATGAAATTTGAACTCTTCATTTTTTCTTACGATTCTTCTCCTTCTATTCCTGATCTGGAAAAATTAATTATTTTATAAGCGTAAGCTTGAAACAATAACGAAAGAATGGAGAAAGAAATTAAATTCCAATTTTCTGGATTATTAAAATTTATGATTTCAGGTCCATCTAGTTTTAACTTTGAGCAGATAAGAGTTAATTGTAAGTAGTCTTTAGTTAAAAGGAAAGAAAATTAAAACAAAGAGAGAGAGAGAATGAAACCAGATGTGAGAAAGAATTATCGACAGGAAAATAGATAGCCATTGCACGCACACCAGCAAGCGTCAACAATACCGTGTCGCCTCGATGATGTGCTATAGATATATCCGCTCTTCATCTCTGCAATTCTCCATACTATTCCTTCCGTCGAAACTACCCCGCGGCAACCACCCTAATACTGGGCAGATTTCTAAAAGGCACAAGTTTGTTAAGAACACTTCGATTTTAATGACACTATAACTGGAAGCAGCATGCAACATTCTAGATATGACAAAAACGTTTAAAATAAATTGCCTTTAAAATGAAGATATAAATTGCGAATTATCTAAGCTTAAAGGAGTTCAGCAGAATTCCAAACTATCAGCAAAATTCTGCTAAATTCTGAAAAAGGGAACATAGAAATTTTCGCCACAATCCAAATTTTTGCACTTCAAATTCCTTCTCACCATTTTCACCCTGCGATGCATCATCGAGGGGCATCTTGGCCGGGACAATTCTACTTACCTATCCGCGGTTCGGAGCTTTTGAAATTTACGCGCAATCCTTCAAGTCGAAGTCCCGGATGCGATGAAGAATTAGGAATTTAGAGCCTTAACCGCAGCCTAAAACCTAATAGTTTCTTTCGAGGAATTGTAAAGACATCTTGTTGTGGCCTCGAGAAAACATAAATTGGATCGACGTAAATAAATCTCTTTCCGACGGGTTGCGAAACCTGGCGATTGACTACTGTCACAAATGGAATAGCATGTGCCCCGTATCTGGCCAACAGGGTTGTCAAACGATTGGCTGGTGATGAGGGATCTGCTTTTTTTAAAGCCAAGGCTATTTTAGAAAACAATGTGTATGCTCATGACATTCTGTTTGGCGCAGACATTGTCGAAGAAGCTAGTGACTTGCGAGTACAGGTTTCATACCTGCGGGAACTAGGAGGTTTTCATATAAGAAAGTGGGCCTCGAATAAATAATCGCTTCTTTCTGATTGCCCACAAGGAGATCACGAGAGAGCTTTTGATTTCATTTCTGAGAGGATATACAGTTGTAAGTTCTAGAATTACATTGGGATTCTATCTCTGATAATTTGAAAATTCGAACAGAAAATACAGCTATTAAAAGTCCGTCAAAAAGAAAAAATATTATTGATTATAGCTCAATTGCACGATCTCTCGGGATGGTTTTCATCTGCTATAATTGTAGCTAAACCAACGATTCGCCCTTGAAGCCGTTAAATCCATTATTGGATACTTCAGAAGTTCTTCGCAAGGTAAATCACTTGGAACAAGCTCCGATCACTTATGACGAGAAACACCCTAAATTCCTACCTACTCATCGAATATCTGAGTTGATAGCACGACACGCCCATTTAAGGTCCATGTATGGTGGTAATCGATCGACTTTATATCCTCTATGTCAAAGATTCTGGATTATCGCAGGTCGGAATCTTGTAAAAAGTATCATTCGCCAATGCGTCATTTGCGTGTCGCTACTGTTGAAGAAGTAATGGGTAGTCCTTCGAAATTTAGAACTACTAATTGTAGACCCTTTCCTATAAAGCTATAAGAGTAAGATATAAAAGGTATGTTTCACTTTTCGTTTACTGTGTTACCAGAGCGATTCATCGGGAACGCTTTGTATCCCTTCGTGCTATGCCTGTCATCTTTATAGCGACTATAGAGACTCGCTGAGGATAGGAGTATATTATGAATAGGGACAATTTTGTCTGCTGTTTAAAATCTTCGAATTATGCGATGGAAAATGGATTATTATGCAAAAAACTGCTATAAAAATCTGGATTATGCGAAATTATGCGATGTAAAAATCAGAAGAATAATTCACATAAATATTCAATAAATATTACTTGCTTTTATTATACATAAGGATATAATTACGTTATTGGGTGAATAAAAACGAGAAGAACAAGTTTTTTTAACTTTGATATCAAATATTTATTTCAAAACGTAATATAGGAGGACCTATACCATCGCATTTATACATAAAGAATAGATATGAATACCGTTCGAATAAATTTGTCTGTGTAAATCATTAAGATAAGAAATATATATATATATATATAATTAAAAATTTGTCATAAGGACAACCGCAGGATTTCGCCGGGAGCGGGTCCTAATCTGAAAAATTGCACCAGCTTCCAGCGAAATCGCGGTAAAATTTCAGCCATAAACACGTCTCACAACCGTGAGATAGGTGGTTACAGTCTGTAAAAGAATCAATACGACGATGAAGCAAAAGCCTCGTGGACCCTAAGAACACGGAGCGACCCAAGGACAACCGCTTTCTGCATTTTTCCCACAAGTTTTCCAGAATATTGTTGACAAGCAGGGATGCTTTTTAGGCTATTAGCAAGTGAAAGCTTGGCACCTCCAAGAGCGCCGATGATAAGGACGATCAGTTTTACAGAATATTCCGGGTAAAATCGTTGCAACTCCCTTATAAGGTCTCGATACCTCTCTTTCTTTTCATTCTCCTTGGCTATGATGTTTTTGTCAGCTGGTGCC
>NC_046659.1:12059660-12071664 GCF_010883055.1 Belonocnema kinseyi | reverse complement strand
TATAATTATGGCGCTTCGGAGATAGAATATCAAAATATGCGCTAAAGGCACCCTCAGCATCTACACTTGATACAGAAACTTTGATCATTTGAAGATATTTAATAGCGAAACCCGAATGATTAGCTATCATTCCAGTAAGGATCTTCGGAACAATGTCCTCTTTAGGTTTTGGTTCATTTTCGAGACTTGTCTTCAATTGTTCCTTAAACACAGCGTTGTCTGATTAGAAACTCTGAAATCAGAATATCTGCTAGCAAACTTGTGGCTGTCAAAGGTTCCTTAATTGAGCGTTCGGTGCTGATCATTCCAGTAACAGGGTAAAAGAGAGTTTCAGCTACTTCAAAAAAGAGTTTGGCTGGAACTGTTTCCACGAGATGGCTTATTTTTGCACACATTCGATATACAACGTTTTTTTATTTCTTGCGGGCAAAGAAAGTAAGCGTCATTTCGTGTGCTTTCCCACAATACTCGTGATTTTCTCTGTAGATTGTATCAGAGAGGAGGTAGATTGCAAGTCTCTGAGCTTCGGGTAGAAGCAATAGGCCATCGCCTATATGGATCCTTCGACAAGCAATAGATCATTAACTGCATTGAAGTGTTCCTTCACGAAGAATGCCTCAGTTAAAATGATGTCCAAATCAGGTTTCGTAAGACTCTTGAAATACTTAACAGCTTTTACATCGTCAAGCAAAGATTGAATATTTTTGAATACTTTCTTCATTTTTGAAACAAACTCATTTAGCCGAACAAATGTATCCGGATTTATTTTTGTTACTTTGTCTAGTTTGTGGGACCAACACTGGATATGTGTAAGATTAGGATTAATCAATCCTTTCCATATTTGTACGCAAGCCGTCATGTAGGGTGCGCCATCGGACGCTACAGGTTTCAAGTTATAAAATTCGACTTTATACTTAGTATCTGTAAAAAATACAAGAAATTACGTTTAAGATATATCTACTAGTTTTTATCTCAGAGATTATGAAATCGCTGTCAATAAGCAATAAATAATCGTTCATATATTATCAACACTTATAACTTGCTTTTACTATTGCTTGCGAGCACTGTTGAGATTTACAGGTGGGCAGTATTGTCACTCCAGCTACCATTAGCTTCACTTCAGCACTGAGTTCGTTGGGAAGGATTTTTATGAGTGTTATAAAGACAGGTTGTCCCTTTTTATCAGTTGTTTAATCACAGTGCGCTATTATCGGCTTTCCTTTAACAGTATCTGTGAGTTTCTCGTCATATTCTTCCCTTATGAGAAGAACGTAGTGCTTTCTTATCTAGTTTATTACTTTGAGCCCAGGAAACTGACAAAATAATTATGAATATAAGAAAGGAAGAATATAATATTGTCGTATTGATATGCTCTTATCGTATTATATCGTATTTTATTTCAAGTGTTTGTTTTGGTTAATTATAGAAATAAATGGAGACCGTTAGAATTAAATATACAGTTGAAACTGTTAATAAGCTTTGCAAACAATATATATTTTTTATTGAATGAGAGATTTTCAAAGGAAGAAAGAATATGAAAACAGAAGTAATACCTTTTATATATTCTTTCATCCATTCTCGAATACCAGTATCGTCAAAGTTTTGAATGGGAATGTTGGCTTTCATAAAATCAGAAACTGTAGACTTATACAAACTCTTCTTTACCTGCTTTAATTTTTTTGGATTTACCAATAGACTCTTCCATGGAAATTTGTTTTGTCTGCTTGTTAACTGTCCCTTCGAGTTTAAGTGCAGTTTTTTTCTATGATTTATGAGATGATTTTGGACCCCATTCTGAATACACATGTATAAAATAATTAACTTTTTGTAATCGAAAACTGAGAGAGAATCACAATAGCATATCGATCGATGATCACACTACTGACATATGACTTGCTTCAACTTGCTCACAGACGCCATTTGAGAATTGACTGAAGTAACACAGGTTTCGCTATCGGCTAATGGTGTCAGAACGCGGATATCTCTGGCATGAGTAGTATGCTAGGGGCGGCACCTATTTTAGTTTCCAATGGGAATTTCGCGGGAACTTTTAAATGCGGACATTTGCACTTTATTATTTTTCAGCAGAATTACAGTAAGGAAAATAAAATTATGATGCTTGATAAAAGAAAAATATTTTGTATAACCGATAGACAAGAGTACTTTTTATTAATCATAAGTATTTAACGATAATTTGACTATTGTAAATGCGATACAGCGAGTGGATTGTTTTTTGTTTTAGCAGACTGCTGAAAAATAATAAAGTGCATATTTCCGCATTTAAAAGTTCCCGCCAACTTCCCATTGGCTACTGAAATAGGTGCCGTCCCCAGCGTATTGCGCATGTCATAGGTATCCGCGTTCTGACACCACTGCAATGGATCGTTGAGAGAAGAGAATGGTCAAAAAGCGCGAAATTCAAAATGCGACATTAGGACACTACTCAAATTTACACTCTCATTTCACAAAAAAGAGAAAAATTTGCTTGCTCTTAAAATGTACTAGAAGTAATAAATTATTATAAAATGTATTAGGATTTTTTAATTTTGCAAAATTATGCGAAATTCTGCAAGATTATTGAGAATTATTGCAGAATATGGGAAAATTATGCGAAAATTCCAAAATTATGCGTTGAAAAAAAATTCTGCGTTTTTATGCGATGACGAATCTTGTTTATTTAACTCAGAAACTTCATAAATCGCAAAGATTTCGAATAATATTCAATGCTAAGACATTATGCGATTATGCGCTTCGCACAAAATAGGGGTCTTTAATCATGAATAAATCTAGAAGCAAAATTGTAAGTCGGAATTTTTATTCCATTTTTTTGTTAAAATTATTCTATTTTAGAAATTATTATCTCTTTTCAACATTGCACATTCTAACGCTTTGGAAAATATTACTATAGAAGAAGATAAGCAGTTTTTAATTAATCAAAGACTGAAGATCGACAAGGGTTCATATTCGGAATCGATTACAAGGAAATTATAAGAGAAAAAAATTGTAGAACGAGAAGAGGCAGCGTTGATGGTAAAAGAGCGAAGCTCTTTTATCTGACTTTTACCTGATCGACTTCCTGTAATTCTTTCGAATGGCGATGCTGGACAACTTCTTGCAGTATCTGTACTGCAATTTGGGACTAGAAAAGAGCAAGCATCTGCTATTAATGAAACTCTTCTTGAACACGGTCTCCAAGATTGTATTGAAGCATTAGTTTTCGATACAATAGCATCGAATACTGGAAATTATAGATAATCGCGCGGTTTTATTGAAAATTTGTTAGAGAAAGATCTTTCTTACCTTGCTTGTAGACATCATATATAAAAAATAATCCTTAAAAGCGTTTTTGAGGTAAAGGTAGGCAAAACTACAGGTCCGACTGCATTGATCTTTAAAAATATTCGAAACGCTTGGTCTGGAATCAATGCTCATAATTTCCAATCAGGGATTGAAAAGGAAAAGCACAAATGACATTTTAATCAGGACCACTTATCTTGAATCCTTAACTTTGTTAAAAATACTTTGACGGAATAGCAGCCCAGAGAGGATTATAGTGATTATTTTGAATTAGTAATAATTTTCCATGGTGAATTATTACCTCGTGGAATATTTTTCCATATTCCGAGGGCCATCCATCATGCGAGGTAAATGGCAAAAGCTATTTATTGCTTGAAAATCTTTCTCTTTTGTCGTGAATTTGTATTAGCTCTAGAAGAAGAGAATGCGATCTGTCATGCTTGAATTTTAATTGGTATTGTGTACGTTGAAGCATGGTTTTGTGCGCCTTCTGGTAATCAAGCACCTCATGTGGATTTCAGGGTTTTGTCAAAACTTTATGAATATCAATCTGCCAATCCCGGTATCTCTCGTGTTGCATTGCAAAAACTAATGATTCATTTATGTTATTTAACCTCTGAAACTGTCATATTAGCTTTCTTTTGTCGGAAATTATCATTAGATTCGAAAATGAAAATGATCAATACTTTGAATCGCGAAACAGAATCATCGAATGAAAATGTGAAGCGGTTCCACGTACAACTCGATGAAATACCAGAAATTATTATGAAACAAATTGAGCAATTTGTTGAAGCCGACACTATCTTATGGAAGAGTAATAAATTATTTATTAAAAACAAACAAAGGAAACAGTATGTCTACAACTAATGCATAAAGCTTTTTTGTATATATTTGAAATTTTGCTAAATAAAAAAATAAAATTGATTTTTTCTTGAATTGTATAGTTTTATTGATTTTCAAGGCCCAGGAGCACTCTGTCCCTTAGTATGATTAAGATCAACTCTTACACGAATTATTTCTACATAAAATGGAACCAAACTGGGGGGTAGTTTAAAGAAAATGCGATCTTTGAAAATAATAACCACCCTACTGGTCATCCTTTACAACGGACTCCAGTTCCTCCTGCGCGTATGGTAAGACGGACATTATATTGTATTACGTTGCATAAGTTGCATCAAATTGCATTACATTGCATTGTGTCTCGCTCTGTATCCGTAGCGTGCATACTTTGAGCATCTACGGAGAACATGTCCAAGATACATTCATTATGCGTTAGCGGTAAACTAAGGTGTCTAAAAAGCCGTCTTGACAGGCAGAAAGAATCCTTTGTGTCTGATTTTAATTCAGCAGACTTGAGAAACATGTTGGACAGACCCGTAGGTAGCTCTTGTCCATGTATAATGCCGTAGAATTTACTATGAAGAGGCTTGGCATTATGTTCTCTTAGTAGAAGCGAATGTTCTGCTTTCTGTAGATGACTTTAGATGTGTGTAGTATCGCTGGAATCAAATTAGAGACCAAATTCTTCTAAGGCCCGTTCTTCGGTACGGTTTACAAGCGCCACCGCATTGACGACTCCATGCTGATGTACGAGTCGCATCAGTAAATATGTGCTATTTAGAATTGTTGCACACTGTAGCCAGAACCGTTCTTCGGTGAAGATAGTCGCCAAAATATTTTTACTGCTTCGTATGCAGAATGGTCACCTGATTACGAATCTGTGTGGTACTTCTTCGGCAGATTGTGCGTTCTCGAGATATTCAAAATTAATCAATTTTCTAATTACTCCCGATTAATTCTTTTCCATTACACATATTTCGATTTTTTTCTGCACTTCATTAGGTAATTCCTGGACGAATAAAAAATATTGAAACATATTTGGCCTCCTTCGAATAATTATTGCTCAAAGGCAAATAATAGGCGAACAAATTGGAAAAAAATTTTGTCTACAATGTTTCAAAAATATCATCTGAAATAGAAATATTTTTTTAAGTTCCGAAAATAACAGCTAAAATACACACTCTTTATAATAAACACGTTTTCTCTAAAGTTAATAATTTCCTAGCAAAATGGAGTTTCATTGCATGAAATTCTGCGACGTGATAATAAATAGTCATTTTGATTAAATTAACATGTTAGAGACCATATTTTTGCTCAAATATATAGTTGCTGGTCCAAGATACAATGTTTCTGTGAAATGATGGTGAAATTGTTTAAATTTAAGCAACGACGCATGCTTAATAAATTACGGGGTTTGAAATACAAATAATTTCGCAACAAATAGTTATAAATGTTTTAAATTTAGCATGATAATTTTCTAAAGTACCACTAAAACATTGATGCAAAGAAAAAGTTGTTTAAACACAAATTTTAACTTGTAGAACAATCTAAATTCCAATTATCTTTCTACAGTTCTGTATGCAGTGGGAAGTTGGGCCGAAGCTTAAACAATCTTAGATATTATTTAAAATTCAATCATGGAATTCAAATTTCTTAATTTTTATTCATTTAATAGCTATGAACCTTTTTTAAGAATTCGACAATGGGTTCGATAAGTGATATTGTAAACTCGGAAGCGCGCTTCTGGCCGGCTGGTTAGGAGCCCATAGGCGTGGAAATACAAAGTGCTAGCCGAAGGGTGCATGGGCCCATTCGGCACCGTGAAGCTATTTTGCTGTTATAAGAAATAACAAATGATTTAATTTTTACAATAAGTTTCTTTTATTTCCTTGCTAAATTAAAATCAGAATAAAATTAAATAAGGGTCAACATTTTTGTCATTTTTTCAGGAGAATAAGGTTGATGATTCCTTTTGGCACTGGAAAACGTTTCCGAAAAAGTTCCAAACATTTTATAAAAAATTAAAACAATAAAGTAATGGAAGACTTATTTCGAAATTATGCATTTCTACAAATAATTGACGTACTTAACCATTTTTTTCCTTTCACTTAGGAATGTCTCATTTTTTTAATCCATTCGGAAAATATAAAAAGTTTTGATTTTTTTTATAATTTTGGCAATTTTCCTAAAAATTAAAAGTTCCCACATTTTTCAAAAAATGCGTGAGATTCGAAAAAAAATTAAAAAGCAAAGTCCTTCCTCTTTTTGGCTCTTAAATACCTATTTTACATTTCTTTAAATATATATCATTTTATTTCTTAAAGCATTTTAAAAGTGTAACATCTTTTACTAGAATGAAAAAATAAAAGTGAAAAATATTTCCATCATTCTTTTTTGGAAGAAGACAGTTAATAATATCTTTGGCACCTGTTTGAAAATAATCTATCTTCTAATTTTAGAAGTGTTGAGTTTGTTACGCATGCCTATCTTGATACCCCTACCCCTACCTATAGCATATATAAGCCGACACCGCTCGCCGCTCGGGCAGATCTATCTTCTACCGTGTACGCTACTCCTATATAAAGAAACAGAATAAATCAGACGATCAGAGTGATTCTGATCGTCTTCCTTTTTAAAAACCTAGCTGTGTGTTTTAAAACGTAACATTTTTTGGCGATCCTGCCAGAATTGTCCTTCAACGATCAAGCAAATCAAAAGAAGACAATCTGGTGAGCGAAACTCAAGATTATTCTACGGAATAATTGTTCTAAGGAACAAAAAAGGAAGTTAAAATAGACTCCAGAGAATTCCACGGACCTCTGAAAACCGAGGACTACCAAGTTATTATTGAAACTGAGTGCTGAACTAAGTAGGCCTCATACTACGTAGAATAATTACTTTGAGAAACTCAAACGAATTTCGTCTAATGCACAGAAATCACCAAGGAAAGCAGTAGCAGCCAGTCAACAGACCGGAAGACTCCACGGATTCTACGCCAGCTACTGTACGATTGTAACCACTGTAAGTTATTGTATCTAGAAAATAAGATAGGTCACAAATCGTAAGCAAATGTTCATAAGTATCAGTCTCCCTTGTGGTCTGAGGAAGGTGACAAATTCTGAACTAATAATAACTGTTTAGTATTTGGCGGAGCAAAGTTTGAACATTTGGGTAGAGAACGTACTTGCACAACGTGCTTCTCTTCCTCGACAAAATAAAAGAAACTTACTGCAGAATCAAGTCTATTGTTGTAGCACGATAGCTTGCATTCTGTATGTATTAAAAGCACAAGCAAATAAAAGCTTGGAAACGCTGCAAACTGGAAAGCCAGTACTTAGCATATAGAAATCCTGTAGTTATATTTAATACAGATTCGGAAAGTGACAACATGACAGACGAAAGACCACAGTCACCTGACCAATTCACCCAGATCCTGAGACAATTACAATCCCTCACCATTGCCGCGAACCAAAGAACTCATAACCAACGCGAACTTATGATAGAAAACGAGCGAAGACAACAGGAAATCCATAGCTTGGCATTAAAAGTAGGACTACAAGCAAAAATAGAGTCAGACGCTTTACCTACGGAAGACAATGAGGACGAAGAAAGATTACAGAGGAACCCAAAATATTAAAAGAAAACACAAAAAAGAATCAAGATCAACTGCCGCCAGAAGACCCAAGCCCAGCTGAAGAAATCCTGGGAACCATTGATGTACTAAATGGACAAAACGACATAGGAGTAGAGGATTGCATCAGACAAGTCAAAAACGCGAAAACTCAATTTACCCAACCGTTATTACTACTCTCTTTAATCAAAGCTCAAAGAATAGTTGCACACGCCAAAAACGCAATTAGATTCATCCAAATAGATTCTTATGAAGAATTATTTGATGCCTTGAGACAAAACCTCAAACAAACCTCGTCCATTCTTGCTTTGAAGAGTAGACTCGAGTCCTGTAAACAAGGCGCAACGGAAACGGTTCAAAATTATTCTTCTAGATTCAGACAGATCATGAATGAAATCTTATACTCGGCTCAATCACAATACACGAATTCAAGTGAACGAAAAATAAAGATTAAAGTGGAGGAACAAGAAGCAACAAGTAGATACATAATTAACCTAAAGAGGGAAATAGGATTACAAGTCAGACCCCTGAAACCGAAAACTATCTCGGAAGCCCAGAATTACGCCGCGGAATCAGAAATGTAGATACGTGAATCCCAACCAGTAAGACAAGCCGCGATTCCATGCCCGGTCCAAAGAACATTCATGAAACCCATACCGCGACCATTCGCCAATACAACCGCATTCAAAACAGCACAACATATACAAACAGATAGGAGTAAAATGTCATGCCACAAATGCGGAAAGATAGGACATTTTGCATCCCAATGCCAAACTAAACCACAGGGTTTTCACCCAGGACAGTACATCAAGCGACCTCCCCAAATCAACCAGGCACTGAAGGAACAATCTTTCGAACTAATGCCCCAGGAAGAGTATGTGGAACAAGAGGAAATGACAAACCAGGAATGGACCGAACACGAAAAACATCAAGAACGAGCCAAATTTCAGCCCTTTGCGGAGAATTATTCGCAATTAGAGGCAAACGACTTAAACGAAAATATAAACTACTATTAGACACCGTTGCAGCAATCAACGTAATAAAAGAAAACATAGTACCAGATGTTATTAAATTCAAATTTAGCAAAAAATTCCTAATGAGAAATGACGAACCCCACGCAACGGATGCCTGTTACATAAACTATTTTGGGAAAAAGCACCTCTTCCACGTAGTGCGATCGGACCTTCCAAGTATTGAGGAAGGAATTATAGGATAGCCTTTTTTGAACAAATTTAATAAATATTTAATTACACCCGACTACCTAGTAGTAGACAACAAAAAAACCTTGTTAATAAGAGAAGTCAACTATTTGCAGAATAAAACAATGACAATAAGCAAAATTTCAGTAAATGAAAGAGACCAAGACATTTGGGTATAGAATCATGACGCCATACCCGACGGAATTTACCAGATAAAGAACAGACAAGTTAGAGTTTCATATTTCAATTATCACAAACATCCGGTTAAAATACCAGGCACTATCAAGTACGATAAGATAATGACTTCACGATCAGTTCCAAATTCCACAGAAACAAGCGACGCACGCAATGAGTCAAACGGGAACTATCAGCGATTAACCGAAGTACTGAGAAATACGAACCTTAGTCACCTCGAACCACATGTGAAGGATGATATCATGAAACTGATTGCGGTTTACCAGGAAGTCTTTTCACTGCCCCACGAGCCCCTTCCATGCAACAATTTGACGGAGCATGAGATCATATTGAACTTCGAATGGTCATTGACTATCGACAAATTAACAAAGAAACCGATCAAGACGCCTACCCACTTCCTTTGATAGATGATATATTAGACCAACTCGGTAAAGCCAGATTCTTCTCAGCATTCGACATGAGTGCTGGCTTTCACCAAATTCCTATCGAGGAAGGAAGTAAAAAGTATACAGCATTCTCAACTACTCAGGGACACTTCGAATATAATATAATGCCTTTCGGTTTAAAGAACGTCCCCGCTACATTCCAACGCTTAATGGATAACGCTTTCAGAGGACTGATCGGGAAGAGCTGCTTTGCATATATCGACGATATCGTCATATTTGGTAACACACTTGAAGAGCACAACAGAGATTTACAACTAGTATTACAAAGAGTAAAAGAGTTAGGACTCCGACTAGAGCCCACAAAATGCGAGTACTTAAAACCCGAATTGGAATACTTAGGTCACCTAATTACAGCCGATGGAGTGAAACCTAACCCAGCAAAGATTGAGGCAATTAAAAATTTCAAGAACTTGAAAATAGTAAAGGACGTACAAAGCTTCTTAGGCCTTGCAGGATACTATCGCAAATTTATTTAAAAAATTTTCCAGTATTGCAAGACCTTTAACTCGTTTAACTCAGAAGGAAATGATTTTCGACTGGACACCGGACTGTGAGAAAGCACTCTATGATTTGCGTCATGCTTTGACAACAGCTCCTATGTTAAGATTCCCAAACTTTGAGGAACAGTTTACTCTAACCACTGATGCCTCTAATCATGGCTTGGGCGCTGTACTCTCTCAAAATGGTCACCCCTGTCTTATCATTTCCCGTACGTTAAACAAAGCTGAAGAAAACTATACTACTTCAGAAAAGGAACTGTTAGCGATAGTTTGGGCCATGAAAAGGCTACGCCAATACCTTCTCGGCAAAACCTTCAAAATACAAACGGACCACAAAGCGTTAATATGGTTACACAACGTCAAGGATCCAAGTTCGAGACTCCTACGGTGGAGACTACGCATGGAGGAATATGAATATGAAATAGAATACGTCAAGGGTACGGAGAATAAGGTTGCTGATTGTTTATCACGTCTTTTTCCATTAATTCTTGACGATTGCATAAAGGACGCATGCATTACTGACGAACAACTAACACGAGAAGATAAACCTCGGATTGAAATATTCGATACCCTCGTCACGACTACCGAAGAACCAGAAAACGAAGTGCCCATGGAATTAGAAGAAATCGAAAACATACTCTCAACTATATACGAAAAATACGCTAATTGTAAAAAGGACCCAAAAGACTCAGGCAAAATTAAAGCTAAACCAAACGCGACAGGCAAACTTTGGAAAGAGATAAAGACAAACTAGGCCCATATAACGAAAAAGAATGGCTATCACAATTAATAGAAATATCAACAGAATTACGAGACAAAGGATATACGATCTTGCGGATAGCCATAAACGACCCATTAATAACCCCTTTGGAGAAAGAAACTATATAAACAATGATAGAATACATCTCAACGATGTATGTAGAAGAAAACTTTCATCTATGTTTTAATAACATTAGAGAACTCACTAAAGAAGAACGAAAATCCATAATGTAAGAAGCTCACAAAGGACATCTCGGAGAACATAAGACATTGGATCAAGCCCGAAAATTAGGTCATTGGGTTGGACTAGACAAAGATGTTATCGAATATGTGAAAAAATGTCCGATATGCCAGTTAGAAAAAAAAACGCGTATCCGAAATCTGGCTGAAAGTATAATTCCCGAAGTCCCACTAAAACTAAATGACAAAATAGCATTAGACATTTATGGTCCTTTACCTACAACCAAGAAAGGAAATAAATACGTACTAAGCCTCCAAGACCGACTAACAAGATATACAATACTCATACCACTCAAGTATACCGAATCAACAACGCTAATCGAAAATTTGATAGAACACTATATATATAATTAAAAATTTGTCATAAGGACAACCGCAGGATTTCGCCGGGAGCGGGTGTTAATCTGGAAAATTGCACCCGCTTCTAGCGAAATCGCGGTAAAATTTCAGCCACAACCACGTCTCACGACCGTGAGATAGTCTGCAAAGAAATCAATACGACGATCCAGCAAAAGCCTCGTGCACCCTAAGAACACGGAGCGACCCAAGGACAACCGCCTTCTGCATTTTTCCCGCAAGTGTTCTAGCATATTGTTGACACGCAGGGATGCTTTTTAGGCCATTAGCAAGTGAAACTTGGCACCTCCAAGAGAGCCGATGATAAGGACGATCAATTTAACAGAATATTCCGGGTACAATCGTTGCAACTCCCTTATAAGGTCCCGATACCTCTCTTTCTTTTCATTCTCCTTGGTTATGATATTTTTGTCAGCTGGTGCCGAAAATTCGATAACAAACATGGTTCGCTTCTCTAAGTCAAGAAGAACCATGTCAGGCCTCGAGTGAGCAACAGAAACAATTGTCGAGAATATAAAGTTCCAGTATATGCGGCACTTC
>NC_046659.1:12058074-12059560 GCF_010883055.1 Belonocnema kinseyi | reverse complement strand
CTCTTGAGTTTGTAAATGACATCATTAAAGAACGCATTCATGAGATTTACAATAACAGTAATAAAATTAACAAGAAAAGAAATTGGAGTGATACTTACAATATATTTAATTTAAATGTTACTTTGCCTTACATTCAGGGCCTATCAGAAAGATTAAGAAATTCACTTAAACAATTTAATATTAATGTTTATTTTAAAAACACTAATACATTAGATAATTATTTGTCAAGAAGAAAGGACGTCGATTCCATTGAGAATTTATCTGGTGTTATTTATTTAATTAAATGTAAATGTTATAATAAAGCTTATATAGGTGAAACTGGCAGGAGATTAAAAACTAGAATTGCTGAACACAAAAGAGATTGTAGAGTTGGGAATTTTAACACAGGTTTGTCGCAACATTCTTGGAATTTCAATCATTATTTTGATTTTGAGTTTAAACGTATTAAAATATTAGCTACAGAAAAAAATACTTATCAACGACGTATTATTGAGTCTATTTTTATAAACAAATATCGTAAAATTTAAGTTAATTTAGAGACTGAAATTCTAAATATCAATAAAATTTATCAGAGTATTATAAAATAATGTTTTTAATATTAATCATCTCTATATGTATATATGTGTATATGTATGTATGCTATATATGTGTATATATGTATGCATATGTATGGATGTGTATATATACACATTTTTTTAAAATTTGTTAAATTTCTTATTTCAAATTTAAACTCAATTACGCGCTTCCACATCAGTGGTTTTCAATGGAAACTTGCCTATTACATCATCGTTCAGTACGTATCCTTCATGTATTTCTGAAACTGTGAATTTCTGTTCGTCCGTCCTAACCTACGCCAATTTTGTTTTCTCGTTACAATTTAAAAAACTGTAGTTTTAATCGATTGAAGTCTCGAAAAAATTTTTTGAGACCTCAAAAAATGACTAAATTTGAATTAATTTTCTTAAAACAATTGACTGAAATGTTACTTTTTTTTGACTGAAAATTGATCTGTTTGACTATTTTAAACTATCATCAACTCAGGTAACAATGTATTTAAATCTACGTAATTATCCATTATATTTGTTCGTACTAAAATTACTAATTTTTAATATAATTATTTAGGTTTAAGAACCTTTGAAAAAGGTACGCATATGTACCGAAACGTCAGGAAGTTTCGAAAGGAACTGTCAAGGTTCGAAAATTCGCGCGCGAACTCCGGACCCGTTATCACACACTTAACATGTCAAAGCTGCTGACCATCAGACAGCATATTGTTGAGAGAATACGGATACTATCTGACGCTAAAAGAAGTCTAGAGCGAAGGGAGAGGTGGGTCAGAGAAAATCAATAGTTTCTCTCTGACCTATCTCGACTCTTCCAAGATACTCCAGTTACTGTCGAACACCCACCCAAACCAGAGGAGGTCGAAGTATTTTGGAGAGAAGTCTACGAAGTTCAGCATAGACTGGACGAAGACTCAGAAAAT
>NC_046659.1:12045187-12057974 GCF_010883055.1 Belonocnema kinseyi | reverse complement strand
TAAAATATTTGAAATATACTTTGATAATTTATAAGCTGGGGAGCCAACAGTAGAAACAATTAGTCTCCAACTTAAATTGGGTTTGTGAACTTTAGGGAGAGCCTGAGCTTTTGCTATAACACTATTATGAGTTTTTAAATGGTATGCACATTGGTCGTTAATTAATCTTTTATTTTCCCATCTAGTAGCTATGTCATTAAATTTATTTCCAATAGTTGGAACCATACTAGTCTTAATATTCTTGTATAAAATATCATTCTTAAGGATGTTTTCAACTGTAATATTATAACCGTCTCTATTAGCTGCAACTGTTAAGTTATTTTTATCAGCCTTCACAAAAATTAAATCTTTATGATTTTTTTTTGAAATTTTCACTAATTGAACAGATTTTTCTAAAATTTTAAATTTATTATTATTACTGTGATTTGAAACTATTTGAGTAACAGTTTTTCGAATATTAAATTTTAAATCTTCTTCTTTAATATTTTTGATAGAATTTTCAATATTAGCAACTAAACTATTGATAGAAATTCTATTAACATTCAAAGGAACTCCAAAATTGTTTCCTAATGCTAAAACTTCAGCAACATCAGCTGTGATTTCAACTGTTGATAAATTCTTAAAACATTTGTTTAATCTGAAATTAGTAATCTCTGTATTAGAAACTAAAGACCTGTTTTTTAATAAGTCAAATTTTCTTATACACTCATCACGTTTTGAGTATTTTAGATTACGAAGACTTAAATCTTCTGAATCCAAAAACATGTTTAAAGAGCCATCAGATATAACTCTTGAGAAACGATACTGTAAGTAATTTGAAAACTGACCTAATTTTTGAATCTTTTTCACTATGTTTTCAATTTCTAAACGTAGACATTTTGTATGGAAATTGAAAATATTGTATCTAACATGAATTTAATTTAATAAAAATGACTATTTATTATCACACCGCAGAATTTCATCCAATAAAACTACATTTTGCTAAGAAATTATCAACTGTAGAGAAATAGTGTTATCATAAAAAGTGTGTATTTTAGCTGTTATTTTCATAACTTAAACAATTATTTCTATTTTAGATGTTATTTTTAAAGATATTTCAGATAGCATTTTTCCCAATTGTTCGCCTATTATTTGCTTCTGTGCAATAAATATTCGTCGGAGGATAAATATGGCCCGACATTTTTTATTCTTCCTAAAATAATCTATTGAAGTGAAGAAAAAAAAATCGAAATACGTTTAATGGAACATACCATGGAACGTACCATACAGATTTTGAATCAGGTGAGCATTCTGCATACGAATCATTCAAAATATTTTGGCGAGATATTAGGTCTGAAGGGAATGGTTATGGCGTCTGGACTATTGTGCTTCGCGGATAATTCGTAGACCCAAATTCTCCTGAGAATTTGGCGATACTTTTTTGAAGGTCCATTTTCACAACACGCACATCTCGAGCTTCTGCTTGCGGTATTCCAATATATACTTATAAGTATCTCTCTATTACCAAGGTGTTGTATACTATTTCACTTATGAGTTAAACATCCTGATCGTCACGCGATAATGTAGTTCCTAGTCTTTCTTTGTGTAGGTGGACGCAGGCACACGCAGACAAGGAATTTTTGACAAGGGCAACTTTTTTATAGAAATGTTTTAAATTGTTTTTTTTTTTCATAATAGTTGGGTGCATAGGGTTTCTATAAATATTGATGCTTATTTTTCACTTGTAGGATCTGTAGCACATACAAACGTTTTCAATTTTTGATGTTCCGGGTGATTTTCTCTAATTGTATGTGAAATAAAACAATACTGTAGAATATTAACAGAGTAGACGTAACATGGCAGAGAAGAATAGTTTTCTTTAAAAAATTGAAATTTTTTCTAAAATTTAATGTTTTTTCTTCTTCAAATTTAAAATATTTTTTTTTTTTTAGTTTCAAAATTATTGTTCTAAATTTTAATCCTAATTGGAATCTCGATATACGTCGATTTTTAATGAAATTATTTTGAAAAGGGCTTCGATTAGCTCCGTGTCGTCCCTGACAGCGAAACGCAGGTTATGGTATGCAATGTTACGGTATCAGAAAACCGTACTAAATTACTTGCACCGCTTCGAAAACAAAAGCAAGCAATAAATCTCTATCCAAAAAACTTATTTATGACAAATGTGCTACATGAAATTGTTATCTGTTCATTGACATTTATAATGAAATATGCAAGTTCTTATCAGATACGGTATCCGATACTAATAAAAATACGCCACATTTTCTGTTACATTTTTTCACTTTGCAAGAAAGTTCTTAATTTTTTGTTATGAAGTTTTGACGAATGAGTAGTGTGGCTTTTGTTCTAGATATTATGAGAAGCTAAGATTTAAAAATGATCAAAATTTGATCAAAGGGATGGAAGATTCGCTTATTGTAACCATAGAAAACATTTAGGGAGAAACGTGTATAATTAAATTTTCTCTAGTAATTTATCAGATACATTAAAATATTTCTTATGAATTTTAGAGTTTTTGAGTAAAAATTTTAAACTATCAATTATAAGTTCATAGATAATTCACTTTGTATTAAGTCCACGTCTCTAAACTTGACGTCGCCTATGTGGAGACATCCCAGAAAGACATTTTTCGAGTATTTGCGAGCATTTTGCTAAGACAGACGATAATGTGACTCGATTTTTTCTTACGGAGGTGTTGTGTTGTGCCAAATGAAGAAGTTAGCCAAGTTTTAAAATCAAAAACTACTTAGTATAGTTACTTGAAGTTCCGAGACACAAAAGTGCCCTGCATGTAGAGACTCATCCATAAAGAAAGTATTTGACCTTATTTGCTCTTTTATTCAGCAAATTTCATAGGTATACAGAACTATTGCCTCGGAGAAAAATAGATAGAGGCAACAGGAGATGCTAAACAGTATTGAACAGAGAGTCTTCTTGGAAGACCCCCCTCTTATAGGAGACATAGCTGGTGGTCACCTGTCTTTTTTCAGATGTCATTATTCTTAGATGCACCTTCAAGTACTCAAGGAGCTTGATAATCAGTTTATGGTTCGTGTTATGGAATTACTTACGGTAGCTTATCCAAACCATGGGCAGATTGCGTGGATACCTAATCAAGTCCTAGCAAATAAACCTGTCTATTAACAAGTTCTACCTGCAACCTTCCAGCTCTCTCTTGCATCTACGTTGTTCCACTATTGCACTCCGTACTTACTCGATAGATGTTATTGCTCTCTCTATGAGTATGCCTGTAAATAGCTTGTAGCTGATGTTTAAACAAGCTGTGGGCCTCTAGTTCTTTAGACTTGACACATCCCCGGTCTTAGGGATCAGTACCGTGCGTTCTTCCACTAAGTACTGCGGGATGGGTTGCTCTCGTTTAAGCAAGTAGTAAACATTGGAGCCAGATGTTGCTTCGTAGAAGTAAAGTTCTTTCACCAAAGTTGTTGATGTAATCTGGCCCTGGTGCTAAAAATTTCTTAGTTTTAATAATAACTTTCTTCACTTTTTAAGCAGTAATTGATGGATAGTTCTTGTCTGGTTGTCGCAATCGTTGCCTTTGGCAAAACTTACGAAGGAGTGATATAGATGAAATGTTTTTATTCATCTTATAAGTATCTACATGAACTTGCTTTCAGAACACTTGAATCTCTTCACGACTGTTTGGATTTTCGACGACACAGGGCGCTTTATAGAATAGATGGGAAGGAGGAGCAGAAAAGGTGGAATTTTTATTATCATTGTACCCACCGATCAAGGCGCTCTTTGACTGTTGAGAGAGCTCTTATTTTTTGCGTCCAGTGATGCTTGTGGATCAACAGCTTACACTTCTTCTTTCTGATAAAGAGCTTCATATACCTTTCGGCGTAAAAAGGATACCTGATCTCTTAAATAATGAGACGTTGCATGTGCATATTCCTGGTACATATTGACCCACCGTTCATGTAACCTCAACATGTATCGTCTTCGCGCCGGTGAGCTTCCTTGTCAGCAGGTAAGGATATCCCTCCTGAGTTGGTACGACCATTTAAAACATTGTGTTCTCGCGTTTGTACGGGGTCATTGGTACTGGTGACGTGGCTGCATACTTTGTTGCATTCTAAACAAATTCTAACCAAATTCTACGCCGAAGCCCTGAAAAAATGATTGGATTGCGTCTTTTTTTTAATTTGTCCATTGTTACCTAATTTGTGGGCGTCTTCGATTTTGTCGGCAACTTCTTTTATTCGTGAAGCATTGGTGGGCATATTTTCATTTTTTCACCAATAATAACTCCCTGACGCCTTTTGTAATTGGTAAACGGTTGTAGCGGGGGCATATATCCTTTTTAATTTTTCGACTTATTTTTTAATAGTCACTTAGGTGGCTCCATAAATACATTCTCGCGCATCAGCCGATAATTTTCCTCTTAATAAGCGAGCCAAATTTTCTTGAGTGGGTGATGCCCGCAACATTGCCTTTTCTTCAAAGTAAACTTTCATATAATGTGTTCAGACGATGTTACTTCCGTCAAACATTGGAACTAGATATTATTTTGTAGTACCGGAGTCAGAGATTTTATTATGGTGTTTTCAAATTATGGCGAAGGCAGAACTGGACTAAGAGTCTGAGCTGGCTTGAGCATTGAACTGATACAAATTTTATATTGATAAAACTGATCGACTGGTCCCTCGTTGGGACCCCAGATTATATAGAAGCAGTTGTGATATATGAGCTGGCTCAGACGACATGGGGAACATCCTTTCGCTAAGTAACGGGTAATGCAGTAATTTGGTTGATTTTTCATCATGGCTGGTACTATGCGTTTATTACTTACACCTTTCTAATTGCAAGTTTCGGCATGTGCTGAGTGAAGGGACTTTTTTCGCATTTCTAGCATAGCCTTCGGGTCTCTGTACTGGTAAATTTAATTTGCTAAAACGGTTCCACGCATGAAAAGTTTAAGACCTGATATATTTTACATACTGCAATCATATTTCTGGTTTATTACCAGTCGCGGGACGTAACAATATAATAATGAAAGATATATTTTGTAACTCTCAACTTATGATTATTTACTTGGTTAATAACCTTAGTAATATTGTTAAATAATAAAATTGCATCAACAAAACATTGTTATAAATAATACTGCCACAAATATTATCATATGGCCCAAGATATCTTTTATGAGCTGTTTTGAAGTTTTTTAGAGTAAAGAAATTATTGTGACCAGTTTTTTTTTTGTATTATCTTTTATTCTTTTTCCATTTTTTTATATAAGAAGGTTCTATCTCAGAGAGACCAGATGAAAAGGTGCTGCCTAGCATGGCAAACTCTCAAAGCTTCAGGATACCATATAAATTGTATAGGTAGCGATAGCGCCCTTAAATTTTTATTATCTTTTCATTTGGTCTCTTGAGGATGGAATCTTGTTATGTGGGCCCGTAGATTTTCTTACCAAAGAAATAACTTCTGGGTGTACCAAATCAAATAAAAAAGTGAAGCTTTAAAAAAGCTCCTTAATGAATAGTCATGTTTGAAGTGTTGCTGGTATAAAAGAAATGCCTTTGACATTTATTGCGATTACTTACTCTTTTCTGCTTCGCTGACTACAGAAAGAAAATTATGCGTGCCCTTACGTGATCTACATTACGCCTGCAGGAAATGAGTCTCATCTAGACTTGGAAAAGTTTTGCTATACTTGGGATTACCCGAAAAAAATAACGGAATCTCGTTACATCACCTTTGACGACATTCGGGTAAAGTGCTAAAAAAGTATTGTTGCTGAAATATTTACAAATAAATGAAAATTTGGTATATACGAATAAAATACTATTGTTCTTTTTTAGAGTATACTAAAAAAAGTGACAAATGAGTTACTTCAAAGTCAACCAGATAAGAGGATCATTCATTTGGTTCTTAAATTTCAAGCTCATATTCGAGGTTATCTATTTCGTAAAAGAATTTCTGACCGATTTGCACATTATTACGATAATATTAAAAAGGTGAAGCAAATACAAATTTGGTGGAGAAGCGTCTTAATTCGTAAATATTACACAAAACTTCTTAAAGAGAGAGGGAAGCAGAGGGCACAGGAGTCATATCAATTTTTAAGAGTTAAAGGCAAATATGAATCTGTACTGGAGTGGTACAAAGAACAAGTACGTTTTGTTGATCAATGGTATTTTTTTTAAATTGTGTATTTGTTACGTGATCCTCCACATACGTCCGTTAAAAAAATTTCAAACCTATCTTTGAATCTTTCAGGAAAATAAAGTGATAAAGATCCAAGCTCTCTGGCGCGGTAAAGCAGCCAGAAAAGCTTTTCATTCTCTCTTGCGTTTGGACAAGCCACCATTGTCGGTAGTAAAACGCTTCTCCGCAATTCTGAATTTTAATAACGAGGATTACGATAAAGATCTTCAATTACAAGTTAGTCGTTTGACGGTTATATTTAAGAAATTAAAATTTTGAAACAATTATTTGGACTAATGAAGTTAAAAATGTGCGCCAATATTTTTTACGTTCTAGCAATTGAAAAATGAAGTGGTATTGTTAATTCGACACAATCAAAACCTGTCACATCTGTTGGACAATATGGATATAAAAATTGGTCTTTTAATTCAAAACAGAATTACTCTACAGGTAAATACTTATCAATAATACGCTTTTTCTGATATTGATATCTGCTCACACATTTAACGTGAAATGTAGGACGTTGTAGCGCATGGAAAGAACTTGGAATTTTTGACAAAAACAAAGAATACTAGCAGATTATACAAGGATTCCTCTTCTTATATAACAACCCACAAAGGACTGAAATCTCTTACAAAAGAAGGACGTAGAATGCTTGAGGGTTATCAACATCTATTTTATGCACTACAGACGAACCCCATTTATGTATCAAAACTATTGTTTTTATTACCACAAAGCAAGTCGAACAAATTTCTGCAAAACGTAATCTTAACACTATTCAATTTTGGAACCAACATCAGAGAAGAATATTTGTTATTGAAACTTTTGGGAACTGCTCTTCAAGAGGAAATCAGGTAATTTACAAAGAATATTTTCTTCCTGTTAAAAAATCTTTGCCTTCAATTTTGTATAAGTTCACTTGCAGTAATTCCATATTTATTACTATTATTTCAGATGTAAATTTGACAAGCCTTGCGAGGTAGTTACAGGAAATCCTCTTGTTCTCAAAATGGCAGTTAATTATGCCAGACAATTAAACGGACAGAGAGCTTTGCGTCAAATTCTGGGTCCTAGTATTCAAAAGATTCTTTCCGATAAGACTATTAATATTGAAACTAATCCAGTTGATATTTACAAGTGCTGGCGAAACCAATTGGAAATGGATACTGGAGAAACTTTGTGAGTATTATAAAATTAGTTAAAGTCTCACTTATTTCATTTAACATAGTACGGCGCATCATAGCACTGACCAGAAAAAATTGAAATTTTACATTTTTATTTCTTTTTAGTGTTAATATATTATTACATTACAATTAATATTGTATCAATATTGTAATATAATAATGTTAATATATTCACCTTTTCTTATCTTGATATGGGTGCTGTGTGAGTACCGAACCGTTAAGATTCTTGGTCTTATTTTCAAGAATTATATAAATTAACTTCATTATGGGACGTTAAATAGGATTTAAAATTTGGTTTTATTTCAATTTCTTCCATTTTAAATTAGCTTCTTTCACTTTTAAAATCATATTTCTCTTGTGGCTAAATTATACTTTAAACAATATGACTGATCAAGAAATGCATTTTTTTAAATAAGAAAGTTATTTTTTGAGAGGTATTTAACCTAAAATTGTTCATTTATGATTTATATGCTCGTAGATAAATAAAATTTAAATCCGCACTAATTGGTACCTCAGTTCGCAGTGATGCGTACATGATATTTTTTCAACCGTAGTAATAGGTACAATGTGTTCTTTTTTCAATTTCTTACATTTTTAATACGTTAAGTTAGGTTCTCGTACTTGCAATATTTTTAATACAGGAAATACATTAATATTGAAGGTCAGATAGAAGAACCATATTATTTCAATAAAAAATAGTTGAAAAATGGAATTAATGTGAGGTTAAACCACGACATCTCAGTAATTGGGACACTTACCGTATTATTTCAAATTACCAATTATTTTTTAGTCTATTGTATAACTCGTTCCACATAATCTTTGAGCGCGTCGCCTATCGAGTAAAGTTTGTGCAAATACAGACTTCCTGTGGAGAAGTTCTTCAGAAAATTACAAAGAATTTTTCTTTAATGAACTTTTTTTAAATGAATGGTTCAAGAACCATCAACATTAAATTTCTAGTGCGCGACTTATGTTTTATGAGTATTAGGGTGGTGCTTATTTTTCGATTTTGGATTCTTCTTGATCTCATACTCCTATTCTTTTCTAATGTTCAAAAAGATTATCTCCACCAAATTTGAACGAAATCGGTTAGAATTAACGTGTGGCTCAAAGTACTCAAAGTTTGTCATGCAATTAACTTGGGGAAATGTACCGTATAATTTCAATTGCAATTAATTTTTTTGTATTACATCAGAATCCTTTGGCTCTGTACAATCATCATCTTTAGACTATGTTAAAAAAAATGCACCTACATGATCAATAAAAAAATCATTTTAAATTCGTACAAAAGTCAGATTTATTTATTAGAAAGCAAATTATGACAATTCAAATTCAAAATTTTGAAAAAATTAAATATGGTCGCCCAAATTATTGTTTTTCAAACTCATTATTTCTTTGTTTCACTGTGAAAACTTTTCAGTTGTTAATTAAAAGGCTACAATATTCTAAACAAACATATTTCGTAATACATTACAGTCAAAATTTTGAAAAATTCAAAATGGCACCTTACAAAATACTCAAAAACTCGTATTTCGCATGCTTTTCGTCCAACAATCTTCAAATTTTAAAGAAAAATCAATTGTGTTGTCTCAAAATGTATGGTTGGAAGGACATCTCAAAATTTTTACTAAAGTGAAAATGGCGCCACATTACTATTTTCAAAAAGTTCCATAATTTTTACAAATGTAAACAAAATATGAAATACAATTTCGGAAAGGATTTGTTGATTCTCAAAACCACTTGCTTGAAAAAAATCACAAAAAAATCAACATTTCTGACTATTCGATGAAAAGTTCTGAAATTCCATCAAGAAAAAAAATTCCTGTATATTGCAGCTTTACGAACTTTTCAAGCAAGTGCTTTTCAATTTTTCAAAATTTTGACATTCATACATTACGAAATGTTTTTTTTTTTATAATAATGTAGCATTTTAATTGACACCTGAAAAGTTGTCACTGAGAAACAAAGAAATCAGTTTGAAAAAAAAAATTTGGGCGGCCATCTTGATTTTTTCAATACTTTGAATTTGAATTGTCACCATGTGCTTTCTAATAAATAAATCTGCCTATATCTGCCTATATTTTTTCAGCACAGCGTAAAGATCATAATTCTACAGAGCCAAATGATTTCGATGAAATATAAACAAAATTAACAGCATTTTAAATTTTATGGTACTTTTCTCCGTGTTAATTACATGAGAAACTTTGAGTGTTTTGGGCCACATGTTAATATTAAGCGATTTTGCTCAAATTTGGTAGGAGATCCTTTTTTTGGTCGTTACAAAAAATAGGGGGCGTGAGACCAAAGAAATTTTTAAAAAATCCCCCGAGAGTAAATAAGGATCACCCTAATGAGTATTCTATACCAATCGAAGGCCGGCTTGCTATCCAAAGTCGAGACGTATAATTCTATTCTCTGCATTGCAAAAAAAAAAAGATCTTTAAAGAAAAACAGTCTAAAAATATTTATTTATTGGTATTTCATACTTCATGGGTGATTACCAAAAAGTTGGTAATTTTAGATAATGAGACTTTTGAGAAAAAAAACATTGCAAATCTGCCTGAACATATATATTATTTAAATTAATTCTAACCCTAGAGAGTTTGAGAATATAAAGCCAGGATATTAAGAAATGTATTTGTGATGGGTATGCATTTGAAACAGGTGTTATTTGATATTGTCATAGACTATGCTAAAATCTTCTTCAATATAAAATTAACCATGTAAGCCCACATTATGAATACTTTGGATAATTTCTTTTCATATTTTATCCTAAAATAGCGATCTTAATTACTAGACAAAAATGTTTAGTGTCTCAAATGTGACTTGCCGCAAATTTAACATATTTCCGCGTGTTACATGATCCTAACCCAGAGAAGCACTAAAGTTATTAATTCATTAATTAAGAACGATTTCATACATTATGAACAAGTCAAAAAATATTTAGTTTCAAAGTTGAAAGTTCTTTTTAGCTAAAATAAAATGTTGAATTCTTGAGTTCAACTCTTTGCCAAATCTAGAAAATTGTCCCTAAAAATTTGGAAAAATCATAGAATCAAGAATGAAAATTAATATCGCGTGATTGCCGATTATTCATTTAGAACATTTACTACTTTAATATTAATATTTAAGAGCCAATAGTACGAGATTCAGATTCAATGAGGTATACCGTGGAATTATAAAAAATTAACATTAACGACGAATCTCAGACATTTGGCTCACAAAAATAATTATTGTACGAGTAAATATTTTGTATGATTATAATCTTGATTTAGTTTTAAAGTGTAGGATTTACGCCAACTTATTTTTTCAACTGTTTAGGAACAGTTTTCTAAATTTGGCAGAGATAAATTCCAGATTTCAACATGTTCATTTAGCTAAAAAAAAAAAAATTTATTTTAATATTCTCCTTTGAAGTTAAGTATGAATTTTCAAACGGTCAAAGGAAATTTATCTTCGATTTCATGGGCTATATCAAAGTCAGACTGTCGGCCTCCGGTCTGCGTTAAATACGGTGGAAATTAAATGTTCGTAGTACTTTACCTACTAGAACCTCATACGCGCGCTGAAAGCGCATCTAATTGTTTTGCATGCAATTATTTTATTTAATAATGGATTTAAATAAAACATCATATTCGGAATTATAGTATAAACTCTGGTAAAAATACATAGTAAGTGTTGCGACAAATTATCTTTCTAATTTAGTAATAATTGTGCAGTTAATGAAAATGAAAATCGAAAGGTACATACTGATGAAACACGCAATAAAAATAACAGGCAGGCAGAAAAAGTTTCGCCAAAAAAGCGAAATATATAGCATTGTAGTATTGATCTAGTATAGTCAAAATTCGCATTGCTTGGCATCTTCTGCTGCATTTTTTTTCATTCAAGTTAGAATTTTTAATTTAGGTCAGCTTATCCCAAGTAGATCACCATAAATTGAAATTCGTTTTTTTTCTGTAAAATTAATTCTATATCAGCCGTTATACTCGTAAAGGTTTTGGTCGAAAATCAAATTTTGTTGCAAAAGTTGTCATCAATGAAAATTTAATTTTACAGCATGATCAGCATTTTTCTCGTGAACGGCTAAACGCTTTTGATTTGTTTAAAAAATTACCAATTGTTTTAAAACAAATTGTACTTTGTTCTCTTCAAAGAAAAAGTTTTTTGCTCATTATTCTACATTTTTCTAGAGAGAAATGCGAAAAGAAATACTAGGCAGTTTCTATTATTTCAAGCGATATTAATTTTTTTATAATATCTGCATGTTGATGGCGAAATTGGCTTTAGGGTCACAACAAATTCAAATCAATTTATTAATGAATCAGACGTTTCGGTCTCGATTATGGGCCCGCATCAGTGATTTATTGCTGAAATATTAGTACAAAAAATTGTTTATTCTTGGAAGGATATAATTGAACCTCTGGCGATCAAGAGGGGATACGCCCGAAATGCCGCACCATAGGTCATATTGCATTTTTCTGGGGTTTAAAATCTAATATAACGAGAAAGAACAGAGATAACTTAACAAATTAAAAAAATAAAGTACATATTACGTGGATTAAAGCAAAATATATAAGAATGCCTACATTGCTTATTGTAGGTGTTGAACTCAACTGTATGGATGGTTTTTTTTTATTATCATTCTCCTTTCTAGGGGTGGAAATGGTCAGCGAGAATCTGCAAACGCGAAATATCGCAGAATAGAATTGCAAATGGTTGTCGTAAGGGTAAAATCTCATTTTGACAACTATTTTTGCATTATTCTCTGCTGTGGATAATTCCTCATTCCCCCGACTCTAGAGAATATTCGAAGAAGGCATTCTGGAGACTATATTTTTTCGGTACTTGACCTTAACAGTTAAAATATGTACTAGTTACATCGTTAATTATTTACCTTTAAACTAGAACGCGTACGCCAATTATTTTTCTGAGAGAATACGTTTCTTAAAGCGAGCATTATTTATTTTTAGGGTAATTTAGATTGTGTGAAAATATAGTATAAATAAATCAGATTATTTATAATTCTTCAGTAAGTATGACTTCACTATTTTTAAGAAATATGCGGCAACAATAATGTATGTTTTTTTACTTTTAATGCATTCAAAAAATATAGATATTATAATACAGTATTATCATATCTATACTTTTTTTAATAAATCATAATAAAAAAGTACTTGGAGTTGTCTCTTATTATATTATTATTTAAATAAATTACACCAAACTCTCGCTTTCAGCCAAGTCTCGGGGGTTGCTTTCAAATGGCCCTGGACTGATGTCGGGGGGATAGAAAAGTAAACAGTGAGAGCCTCCTGACTCGTTTCCAATTGGAATATATATAATTAAAAATTTGTCATAAGGACAACCGCAGGATTTCGCCGGGAGCGGGTGCTAATCTGAAAAATTGCACCCGCTTCCAGCGAAATCGC
>NC_046659.1:12013168-12045087 GCF_010883055.1 Belonocnema kinseyi | reverse complement strand
ATATTCTCCTTTGAAGTTAAGTATGAATTTTCAAACGGTCAAAGGAAATTTATCTTCGATTTCATGGGCTATATCAAATTTAGGCTGTCGGCCTCCGGTCTGCGTTAAATACGGTGAAAATTAAACGTTCATAGTTCTTCACCTACTAGAATCTCATACGAGCGCTGAGAGCGCATCTAATTGTTTTGCATGCAATTATTTTATTTAATAATGGATTTAAATAAAACATCATATTCGGAATTATAGTATAAACTCTGGTAAAAATACATAGTAAGTGTTGCGACAAATTATCTTTCTAATTTAGTAATAATTGTGCAGTTAATGAAAATGAAAATCGAAAGGTACATACTGATGAAACACGCAATAAAAATAACAGGCGCACAGAAAAAAGTGTGCATTGGTACAATATTATTACGATACGATATTGGTACAATATCGAATTAATACACCACCTGGTGATGAAATTAAGTTTTCGGAACGGGTGACTTTATACTAGTAAACATGTTAGAGATACTTGCATAAGACGTATATTTAAAAATATCAAGATTTTTTTTATTAATTCGCGTAATTCTAATGTTTTTCAAAATTAATATTGCAAGTGGAATTCGTTTCGAAAGAAGAGCTACTAAAAGTAAGGCTTTTTATGTGTGTTTGGCTGTATTAATATGGCCTGACGAGGTATTACTGTAAGATTTCACAACTTTCCTTCAGAACCCGTGAGGAAATAGCCCAGTTTTTAGCCCCCCTAGAATGCAAATTTTAAGGTTTCATGAGTTGAGACTTACAAACAATGAATTTCTGTAAAAAATTGGATGACACATTTTTGAAATTCGAACTCTGAAAATTCATTACAAACAGAAATTCATTGTTTGTAATTCTGAACTCATGAAATATATATATATATGTATATATATAATATTTTCAGAATTCGAATTTCAAAAATGTGTCATCTAATTTTTGACAGAAACTCATTGTTTTTAAGTCTGAACTCTTGAAATATATTTAAAGATACTGTTATTGTACTAATCGAAAGTTATCATAATATTTTTCTTTAATTGGCAAATAAAATGGAGTTTTTCAAATATAAATATTTAAATATTATTTTAAATCCCTTAAAAAAAGAGTCAATCTTAAACGCTGCAAAATAGTCTAAAACACCTAAAAACCAAACCTTAAACGAAAGTTAAAAAAATTGGTTCATAAGCAATTGTCAAAGTTCACGATCAAATTTTTGAGTTCCTTCGTTAAAAATGTTAAATATTCATAAAAAACTACACTTCGTGTCATTGTAAAAAGTTGTAAAGTAGTCTACAATGGGAAAAAACGAAATAGTATGCGAAAACAAGTAGCAATCGATTAAAATTATTTATTTAAAAATTATGTTATTGATATTCCTGTTAACAATTCGCATATTTTACATTTACGTAATTTCGTATAGCAACAAATAATTAGAAAAAGAGAACTTAAAATTTGGCCCTTTAAATTGTTTGAACTGTAGTTTATCAAAGTGGCTTTTTTTTATCGCGTTTCGTCTCAAAGGTTTAGGGCAACGCTTAAGACCCAGAGATATGCTAGTTTATTGCAGTACAGACACTTTAAGAATTTGTTCAGCATCGCCATATGAAAGAACTACTAGAAGTCGATCAACGGTCTCCTTACCTGTTAACGCTGAAAGTACGTAACTTACCATTCCAGTACACGACAGCAGTTTACAATTTCGAGTCCATGAGTTGCTCTTTAATTACAATCGCCTTTTTCTCACGTATTTTTTCTCTTGAAATGTGAATTGATAACATGTTGATGAAAAAATCCTGGACATGATTAAATTAGTAGTGGCAAAGCGAACATGAAAGCTTTACGGTGGCAACCGTAAGGGCTTTATGAGGTAAGCCCCTTGCATTTTCAAAGGTCGGCTATATATTACCAGGTAAGTAAATTAATATAATTTATTATAATTTTTTGAATTGATAATAATAATGATACGTTAAATAACGGTATCATATCGTTAAAATTAGCTAGTTATAATGCCCTAAAAGATCTACAACAAAGGCGATCTCTATATAACATATGAGGTATTATCGACGGAAGCATACAATGTAAAATCATTTATCTGCAAATTTAAAATTGCCAGACTTAACTGATCTTGGGCATAGTATGAGTGGTTTTTTTAAAAGTATAACTGTTACTGTCTGCAAATAATCCGGTTTATTATATAAAAAGATTACGCCATCTGGAGAATACCCTAGCAAAGGATATATCTCACAAATAACACAGGCCGACAAATTTTAAATCCAGAGACCAGGCCTAACATTTCCGAAGGATTTTGATGCGCTGAATCCGAATCCGAGCTCGAAATTGCTCCTGTACGTCAGGTCTTCAAGATATCCTAACCTAAAAGTGCAAAAAACGCGGTTTTTAGCTGTTTTTGAGGTTATGTAACCGAACAAGAAAAATGTCTACCACAAACGCTACTATGGAATTTGAAAGTACTAATGTTCCCCTTTCAAACCTACTTGGATTTATTTGGATATCTTAATTTTTCACCAAAATATTGTAATTTGAAATTTTTTATTTTAGCGTTTTAACCCATCAACGCTGAGGTGTTCAGATTTATACAACGCATTCTCTATTGCTGACTGTACGATATTTTTTTTTCAAAATATTATCTCAGGGGTTTTCGAGGGTGCCCTTTCTATTGCCGGTGTCAGTTTTTGGTTATAACCCCTACAAGATCCAATATGGCGGCCACAATTTAGGGCTTTAAAAAGAACAAAGGATCCCGCACACAATACGAACAAAAAAGCGTGTATTCGTTTGGAACCAAACTTCGCACATTGATAAAACAAAAGAAGATGGACTGCGTGGAATGCTACTGCGCACTCTTTATGCATTCTGATGTTGACATTCGCTGTATGTGCGCGCCGTTCTACGGGGCAGACAGTCTTTGGTCTCTAGCTGGCTCACTGAGCTGGCGACGCTTTTATGGCGTGTTATGCGTAGGTGATGAAATTCGTTTTTTGGTACAAATCTTACGGTGTTAGAGATCACGTTTGAGTGGCGGGCTAACGGTTGGATGCGTAGGTAATAAAATTCTTTTTGTATTTGAAATCTGTCCGTGGGTACCAACCTCAATTTGTCATGCTTGTAGATTAAATTTGTCAAATTGGTAAGATGAAAGTACCAAGACGCAGACTGTTATTCAACCACCTGTTTGGCGTGAGCCCAACGATCATGATACTGATTGTTACTTTTGCTTATGCAAAACAGGAGGTTTTTCTAAAAAGTATTTGCAGAAGATCGTTTACTCTGATGTAAAAAGTGTTACACCAGCCAAGATTGGTATTAGAAATCACTCTGAAAACAAAAGTGACCGATCAACTCACGAATCAATGGATACTGACGATTCTAATGCAACTGAAGATTCTTTGTGGGAAGAACCAGATGATGAAAGTCCTACATTTTTTGACCAAGACGAATTAGACGATTTTATGTGTCACCTCCATCTTCCGAAAGATAAAGCTGAGCTTTGCGCTTCAAGACTCAAAGAGAGGAAACTATGGTTACCTGGCACTAGAGTAACTGTTTACAGAAATAGAGAAGACAAGCTTATGAAGTACTTTTGAATGGACAGTGGGATTGTGTATTGTAATGATATCGAAGGACTCATTAATTTATATAAAATAAACTTATATACGCCAGAGGATTGGCGTCTTTTTATAGATTCGTGTACAGAAAGTCTGAAAATAGTACTATTACATAATGGAAATGAATACGCTGCAATTCCAGTAGGTCACTTAACTATACTGAAAGAATCTTATGATTCTTTCCAAATACTCCTGATAAAAATAAAATACAATGTCCATAATTGGCTTATTTGTGGTGACTTCAAAATGATAAATCTTATAATAGGTTTACAATGAGGAAACATTAAATACCCTTGGTTTCTTTGCCTTTGGGACAGTCGTGCAAGGGATGAACATTAGATAACGGAGAAATGGCCAGACAGATTAGAGTGGACAGTTGGTCAGTATAATGTTGTTTATGAAAGTCTTGTTGACAGAAAAAAGTATTATTGCCACCACTTCATAAAAAACTAGGGTTAATGAAGCTATTTGTGAAAGCCCTAAACACTGAAGGAGAATATTTCAATTGTATCAGATCTACATTTCCGCATTTAAGTGATGCCAAAGTTTAGGAAGGTATTTTTGTTCGGCCTGATATAATAAAACTTATCAAAGATGATGACTTTATCAAAACCATGACATCTATTGAAAAGGATGCATCGTTGAGTATCAGAGATGTTATACAGAAATTTTTAGGGAACAATCAAGATCCAAAGTTTAGAACTATTGTATCTAGTATGTTAAAGACTTTTAAAAGATTAGGTTGTTTCATGAGTATGAAATTACATTTTCTCAAATCTAATTTGGATTATTTCCCAGAAAATGTTGGAGCATTCTGTGAAGAAATGGGCGAACGCTTTCATCAAGACTTTCACCAAAAAGAGCAACATTATCAAGGTCGATGCAATGTAAGAATGATACCCGACTATTGCTAGTCTTTGCAAAGAAATGATAATTACCCTACTAGTCATAAACGAAAGTCTCTTCAACAATTGTTTGACATGAAGTGCGAACGTTTCCATAAGAAAACAATCAATTAGTTTCACCTTCATTGGACATACAATCGTAAGTCTTGCCTTAACTGGCTGGACGATTCAAAGTCTTGCCTTGTCTGACTGAGCGATTCAAAGTCTTGCCTTGACTGGCTGGGCGATACAAAGGCTTGACTTGACTGGCTGGGCGATACAAAGTCTTGTCTTTATTGGCTGGGAAATTCAAAGTCTTTCGTTGATTGGCTGGGCGATCTAAAGTCTTTCCTTGATTGGCTGGGCAATCTAAAGTTTTGCCTTAATTGGCTGGAAAATATTAAGTACTTCCTTGTGTAGCCGGACAATCCCAAGTCTTGCCTTAACTGAATGGGCAATCGTAAGGCTTTCCTTGATTGGTTGGGTAATCTAAAGTCTTGCCTCAATTGGCTGGAAAATATTACGTACGTCCTTGCTTAGCTGGACAATCCCAAGTCTTGCCTTATCTGGCTGGGAATCGTAAGTCTTGCCTGGCTGGACGATAAATCGTATTGCCTTTATTGACTGGGAAATCTAAAGGCTTGACATAATTAGCTGGACAATCTAAAGTCTTGCCTTAATTGGCTGGAAAATATTAAGTACTTTCTTGTTTAGCTGGACAATCCCAAGTTTAGCTTTAAGTGGCTGGAAAATATTGAGTCTTGCCTTAGTAAGCTGGAAAATCCTAAGTAAAATTACAATATTAAATGAATCACAATAGTAAATTTTTTTAAGCCCTAACTGTTTTCCATATTCGCTCTTCTAGGAGTTATAACAAAAAACTGAGCCAATCGAAAAGGAACCCCCGAAAACCCTACAAATAACATTTTCAAGGGACAATGGCATACCATCTCGGCGTTAATGGGTTAATATACTAAATTGAAAAATTTCATTTCAAGGTTAGCCCACTTGTAGTGTGGAATTTAATTATTTCGCGAAATGTAAACGACTAAATTCGCTGCTCCCAGGGTTAGGTGGGGTAGCCTGCTTATGATTTGGTAGGGGTAATTTCTGGGTTTAGGTGGATTAGAAGGTAGGTGTGTTAAGCCGCTTGTGGCAGCGAACTTCATTATTCCAAGAAAAATATGCGAGTAAACATATTGTTCCCAGAGTCAGGTGGGTTAGCATCCTTGTGGCTTGTTAGGGGTGGCTTCTACCCCTAGGAAACGGCTTCCGTAGAAATGAAAAGACACGGGTTCCATTTTTTTGTTTTATCAATGTGAAAAGTTTGGTTCCAAACGACTGTACGCTTTTTTGTTGGTATTTTGTGCGGGATCCTTTGTTCTTTTTTAAAGCCCTAAATTGTGGCCGCCATATTGGATCTTCTAGGGGTTATAACAAAAAACTGACACCGGCAATAGAAAGGGCCCCCTCGAAAACCCCTGAGATAATATTTTGAAGAAAAAATATCGTTCTGTCAGCAATAGAAAATGTGTTGTATAAATCTGAACACCTCAGCGTTAATGGGTTAAAACGTTAAAATAAAAAATATCAAATTACAATATTTTGGTGAAAAATAAAGATATCCTAATAAATCCACGTAGGTTTGAAAGGGAAAGATTAGTACTTTCAAATTCCAAATTAGCTTTGTGGTAGACATTTTTCTTGTACAGTTACATAATCTCAAAAACAGCTAAAAACGCGTTTTTGGCACTTTTAAGTTAGGATATCTTGAAACCCTGACGTACAGGAGCAATTTTGAGTTCGGATTCGGATTCAGCGCATCAAAATCCTTCGGAAATGTTTGGTCTGCTTTCTTGTTTTTGACTTTTGTCAAATTTTGTCGGCCTGTGTAATCAAACTGACTTTGACATCTGTTACTTGACGAGATAGCTCATATTGCAGACGTTCACATTCTTCGAAAAGAAGTTCAAGCTCAACGTATTTACTTTTGAAATCTTTTGGATAAAACTACTTGATTGATTTAGTTTCCCAGTCAAGTTTCGTATTTTTTGTGTAGATATAAATTTCGTGACATCTAGAGCCAGTAATTCTAAACTGCCTTTCTTTCTTCCACGCGGAAAACCCATTTTGCGATTCCTGAGAAACTGCGTGAAAATTATTACTAAAACGACCTATTAACGTGTCGCAGCATTGTTGTAGTGATCTGTGATATTGTCCAACGCGTTCATAGAATTGGAGGAGCCATGATTATAGATGGCTTCTATCTGAAAATTATTATCAAATCTTTATTACTATTCAAGTCTTCAACAGGAGCATGTCTTCCCTTCCTAAAAAAAAATGAAACTGCACTATCAGAGAGTTTTTGGGGGACCAATTCTCTTATTGCTCGAATTTGTTCCTCGGTTACGGCGACATAGCTTGCAGCTTTCAACTCAATGTTTATTAAGAGTTAAATTTAATGTTTATCAAGAGTTGCTACTTTATATTTCTCCAGCGCTTCTTTATGTGGTTCGTTGCCATGACGTTTTGTGTCAGTGTATATTTTTTTGTACAACTGTTTCTTCTATAACTACCTGTTTTCAAGAAAAATTCAAAAAGTATGCCACGAATAAAGCTACTCAAAGTACTCTCGCTGAGGATAGTCTAGAGGGCTTCGTGAAGCACGTAGCACTTTTAGTATATAATAGAGTAGCTGTATTGAGCAGGTGTTCTTCTAAAATCTAAAGGACCTATAATTCAAAAGCACAGTTAAACACTCAGCCACATACCTGACCCAGTTCTCTCCCCGATATCGGACGAGTCAACACAAATTTTCATGCAACAATGTTCTCTGCCCGTCTATTATGCGACAAAATGTATTTACTTGGATATTATTGGCATGAAATAACTGGAAATAAATTACCATCAAATAAAGACGTTTTAAGCGTATCATTTTTCAATCTTCGTGTGGTAAAGTTAACTTTATGCAAAAGTGCCAAACACGCTGGAAGAAAATCATAGGTTCAGAAAAAAAATGAAGAAAATTTCAAATCGATACTCGAGGATTTTTTTTAACATTGCACATGCTAAGGTTTTGAAAAATATTACTATTGAAGAAGATAAGCAGTTCTTAATGAATCAAAGGTTAAAGCATCGACAAGGTTCATGTTTCGAATCGATTACAAGGACATTATAAGATAAAGAAAAATTGCAGAACGAGAAGAGGCAGCACTGATGAGAAAAGAGCGAAGCAATCTTGAAATTGAAAAACTAATTGAGTAATGTATAAAAAATTTCAATCATGCAATACTCCTAATTTTTTTAACATTCAAGCTTTTTAATTTAATTTTGCATTATTGAATCTCTAATTAATCTTTGTTATGTTAAAACTGACGAATTAGTGTCTTTCTACAAGCGTCATCACATTTGGAATCAGGTACAGATATGAATGTTTAAGTTGCTGGAAAATCCACTGATAAGATTGTGGTAGAACCTTCTCTCCCAGAATACATAGAATTGAAATTTTCATCACCAAAAGGAAAAAACAGGCGAGAGGGAGCCGTACTCTAGTGACTCCTAAGCTTTTTGCAGCCTTAGATAAATGTAACATCAGTGACAGGAATGCAGTTCATGTAAAGATTTCTACTAACGAGGCACTAGACCATTAGGTCCAGGATTTTATCATCAACTAGTCATCCATTTACATATAAAACAAAAAATTGCGTGAAGAAAAGGCGATTGTAATTGAAGAACTGGTCATGGACACGAAATCGCAAGTTTCTGTCGTGCACTAGGATGGTAAGTTACTTCTAGTTTTAACAGGTAAGGATACCGTTGATCGACTGCCTGTAATTCTTTTGAATGGCGATGCTGAACAATTTCTTGGAGTGTCTGTACTGCAATCTGGGACTGGAAGATACTAGGCATCTGCTGTTTTTGAAATTCTTGTTAGATGAAGTCTTCAAGAATGTGTTGAAGCATTAATTTTAGATACAGCATCATCGAATACTGAAAGGGATAGAGGTGCATGCGCTTTGATAGAAAATTTGTTAGAAAAAGATCTGTTGTACTTTGCTTGTAGACGTTACACAATTGTTGAGAGCAAACTGTCAAAAAAAGGATTAAAATTATATATACATTACTCCCTTTAGGTTTTCTCGCTGCATGTACGATTTGGTGATGCACACATATCAATTGCTCTCGCGAACTACCCAGAAAGTACGATTCAATTTATCCGGCTTCAAGGACCAAAAACGTTCACGAGCGAGAGAAGTTTGTTTGAAAAAAAGAAGCAATGTTTCTAAACTTTTTTTACAAAAAATACATTGAAGGACTTGTCATTTAGAATGAATAATACAACTGATTTTTTATTGTTAGCAAATTGCTCTAACAATCGAGCTTGTCTGTATGTAAATCATTTCTAAAACTGTTATCCAATTATCATTTGAACTTGTCTACTGCAAAGACGAGACAAGTTCTCAATTTAACGTTTGGAGGACGACTAAACTTTGCTTGCAGAAGGTATAGAAAGTTCTCACTAATTGAAAGAATATGATGCAACGATAGAAGAATGAGGGATTTCGCCGGGAGCGGGTACAAATCTGAAAAAATGCACTCGATCCCAGCGAAATCGCGGTATAATTTCAGCCATAACCACGTCTAACGACCGTGAGATAGGTGGTTACAATCTGTAACGGAATGAATACGATGATCCGGCAAGAGTCTCGTGCAAAGTTCTCGAAGACCAAGAAGAACCATCCTTGTCCAAAAACATTGTAAGGATTTTTCCGTCAAATAAGATGTAGTTTCTTATTAAAAAAAGCCGCTTCAATTTTTTATTAGGCTTTTCTATTATATGTTTTTCGTTACATTTTAATTTCGTTTGGTGTCACACATCATTATTATTTTAAAAAATTGACATGAACTATTGAAAGATGTTTGACTCCAAAATTAATATTCTTGCTTTTTTAAAAGATAATAAGCGCAGGTAATTTTGATTTCTTTTACTTTTTAAATAAAATAAAAAAATCAATTTTTTTGTAATTATATGTAAGAAAAGATCGTTATTTATATATTATTTATTTAGATTCTTTGAAAAAGGCACGCAGTGTTAGCCGAAACGTCAGAAAGACAAAATTTAAAAAAAAAAAGAACTTTCCAATCATTTCGTTTTATTCTTTTAATTAATGAAGACCGCAAGACCTACAAAAAAAATTTTACTCTTATTTGCATTAACGGTCGAAGAAAGGATTGATTTGATTCTTATCAAACCTACTTATTAAGAAGAACTATGTCAGGCCTTGAGTGCGAAACAGAAACAATTGTCGAGAATATAAAGTCCTAGTATATGCGGCACTTCTCATTCTTGATAATTGACTCTATTTCCCTAGGAGCTTTTACTATTTCCCTAGGAGCTTTTAGAGAAGCGATATTAAGGTTTATGCCGTCAGAGTGACAGAGATGGTAATAAAGCATTCTTAGTGCCGCATTGTGCCTTTGGATGTAGGTTGTTTCCGTATGAGTTGTACAACTAGATAGTATGTGTAAGAAATGCTCGGAATGTGCATGGCACGCCCTGCAGCTATCATAGGGAATGTCTTGGCTTAAAATGTGGCGACGGTATGTTAAGGTGGAAATGACACTGTCTTGACATGCCAAAATAAAACCATCCGTGCCAGACTTCAATCCGGGTGATTTAAGGAAAGCAAAAGTTAGCTCATAGGACATTGACTGATCTTCCACATTTCTGTGGAAGATGTCGTGCATCCTCTTATAGAGGAGTTGTTCACGGAAGTTTTTCTCTTTTGCTTTCTTAATCCATGCTTTCAGGATTCATTACTCGAGATAGATAATATTTTATGCATTTTGCTCACTCCTAATACTAAAGTTAAGTCCAAGTGTTTCAGCAGCCTCCTCCGCTGCTTTGTACAGAAACGCTCCTTCGCCCACTCCATATACCAACTTGACGGCGTGAGTTGTATAGTCGCGGAACAGAAGACTTAAGGTGCATGCTTTTGTTCATGTGCATAACCTTTCTTGTCCGGATATCGAGGAATCTGAGCTCGTTCTTCGTCCATGGAACCACTTCAAATGAATAGAGCACTACCGGGACGGCAAGCATGTTCGTTGCAGATACTTTGTTCCTCGCCGACAGTTCGGAAAACCAAATCCGTGGGATGAGACGTTTGTATCTGCTTCGGAGAGTATCCTTTATAGATTTAACATCCAGAATACTGCTCTGTGGCACACCCAGGTATGTATAAGTTTCACCAGCGCAAAGGTGTCGTATTCCGCTTCTATCCACGAGCTCAGGGTCTTGAGGGATGCAATTAAGTTTTCCTCGCTTCAAATAAACCTTGGCGCATTTGTCTAACCCAAATTCTATTCCTATTTTCTTAGTATATCGGTCGACAATTCCAAGAGCTAGATGCATTTGCCCTTTGTTTTTAGCATATATCTTAAGATAGTCCATGTAAAATACATGAGTGACCTTGTACTTTCGATCTGCAGGTTTGCCGCAAAAGTACCCGTCGGAATGGCAAAGTTCTAGAGATAGTGGCAATAATGTAAGGCAAAAGAGGAGTGGGCTCATGGTGTCGCCCTGAAACACATCTCTCTGAAAGGTGACCTTGTTAGTTGTCACACGATGTTTTCCAGATGAGATAGTAAATCTGGTTTTCCAAAGCGGCATCAGTCTCCCTATGCACCTCACGATTTGCGGATGAACCTTTAAGCTTTCCAAAAGACAGATGATGAGACATCCTGCTACGCCTTTTTCTGAGCCGCGTTCGTACATTTCTTGTCACACAGGCTTAATTGCTTGAACAATCCTATCATTTAGGATAGCTGTGAATAGCTTATACAGTGTGTTCAGGCAAGTAATTGGCCTGTAATTCTTCGGGTCAGCTAAGTTGCCTATTTTTGACAGGAGTATTGTGAGCCTTTCCAACCACCACGCCGGAATTGGCTCTTACGACTTTGAATATGAGATGAAAATACGGACCAAATACTGATGGGTTCAAGGAAACTTCTTCCACCAGAACGTCTCGATACCATCTGATCCCGGAGCGGAATAGTTCTTCATCCCTCTTATAACTTTTTTCATCTCCTCGGTAGTGATGGGCGGGCATTCTTCATCAGGTGTTATAAGGGTATAACACAGCTCCTTGAAGCTATCTATGTTCTCCAAGTCTTCGTCTAGTCTTTGCTGCACTTTGTAGACTTCTCTCAAAAATTCTTCGACCTTCTCTGGCTTGTGTGAGGGATCGAAAGTAACTGAAGGGTCTTGGAAAAGCGGCGGTAAAATTCCTGCCTGATGTAAGGTAGTCAATCATACATTGAATGCGGGACACGTACTGCCTTACCCAGCCTTTCTTTATGGCGAGATGATGCATTCGTCTTTTAGTCTCATGAGCAACCGTTGTTTTGTTTTACGGTTCGCATCGTCCAAAGCTCTCGCTGCATTATACACAACAATTGATAGTCCAGAGATCGGATTCTTCGGAAAAATGTCCACGAAGCTCGTCACGCATTTCTGCCAGAACTTTAGGCTGGAGAGAAACCTGGGGGTTGATGTTTTTCCGGATCATAAAGCATCGAGTAGGGGTTCCGCTTACATAGCCTCTTTTTGTAGTAGATCAGCATGGTTTCACAGAAGTTGATGCGCAAAGTGCGATTGCTCCGGGTGTTTCTCGCACCGTAGCACTCTAGGAAGTTGCGATTTAGTCACTCCGTCCACCTAAGGGTCTTGAGATTCCGTCGATCCATCGCGTTGAATCCATCTTAATTGGTGCCGCCAGCTCTTAAATGGCCGGAATCGTTGGCATGAAAGGATAAGGCTGCGTACTCTGAGAGGTCGCCCGGTATCCCAGAGTCACCGTTCTAGACACCTCACGCAGGTTCCATTCAGCTTTCGGTACGGTTTTCACACCTTCGCTTGGGGTTTAATTCCTTCGGGACCACCCCTGGAAATTGTCCAGTTAAACACACAGTTAAACACTGCTGTTTAACACAGTTAAACAGCAATTTTCAAAAAATTCTGAAACCAACAAATTTGTTTCATTCATTGCATCAATTTACGGCTAGGGGAGGGGGGGACTAAAGCCTAGATCATTAACCGTAGTTTATAGTTCGTAACATACTCGGCCACACATAATCATCTCCAATACTTATGCATCCATTTTGAAAATTTTTTGGCATAAAATTATATATTTGCAGAAACAAAGGCAATCATTCTCTTTTTTTAATAAACGAATTAATTTTTCAAACATTTTCAACATTTCTTCGTTCAGGGTGGAGGACTAAAACGGTTCAGTGTAATTTCATTAATTATATATTTGATTTATTTAGAGCGGGAGAAATATTTTAGCGATACACCACTGAGCGAATCTCACGAATTCCTGGGCGAAAGGGTTGCAAATATTACATATATGGTTACGTAAAACTCAACTGGCCCGAGGCAGCTAGAGCGCTATAATTATGTAAGAACGAACGAACGGGCAGTCTGCGCTGAACACTCTAGGGAGATACCGCGTTCGGAGTCAGGCTCAAGGATTCACGGGAATCCACGATTCTTTCGGGAATTTTGTTCGCCAACTCGGCTGGGGGTTGAGTGACGAGGTATATGTAACTTTACGTTTACAGGAAGGACTGTAATCTTTCGAATTTAAATATTTATCCCAACAATAGGGAAATCATTGTTGTTCCTATGGGCAGCTAGGGAAAATGGTTCGTCCATCCTTGTAGAGCCCCGCATGTAAGGGTAAGGCTGCATCCTCTGAGAGATCGCCCGGTATATGAGAGGCACTGTTTCAGACAACTTACCCAGGCGCTATTCAGTTTTCGGCACTGTTTTCTACAATGCTTGTTACATTCCCTAGAATTATTATTTACCTAAACAATTTTCATAAACAAATTCACAGTCTGGCCATTTTTCAACGAATATGCTAAATTTTTCACAGAATTAACTAAAAATATGATTCCGATTACTATTTTGTATGTTTCGTTGCAAATTTCCAAAAATTATTCATAATTTAAACAGTTGTCATAAGTAAATTAAGAACTTGACCCTTCTCCAATGAATAGGCTCAATTAGTTCAAGGTAAAAAAAATATATAATTCCAATAAATATTTTCTACGATACTTTGCAAATATTCAATAATCATTAATTATTTCAACAATTTCTATAAACATTTTTAGAGTTTGGCTGTTTCTCAAGGAATAGGCAAAGTTTTTTAAAAAGTCAACTAAGGATATCTTTCCGATAACTCTTTCCGATGACTCTTCATTATGTTGTTTTGTAAATTAAAATTTTTTTAAATTATTTAAACAATTTATATTTAAAAAATTCAGTTGGGCTGTGATACTTTGTAAATTTTCAAGTATTATTAATTATTCAAACAAATTTTACGAAAAATTGAGAGTTTAGCTATTTTTAAACTAATCGGCTCTGTTTGTTTATGGATTCAGATAAGAATGTTTTGCCGATGACTGTTTCCTACAAAAGTTTGAAAATTCATAATAAATATTAATCATATCATCCATTTTAATAAACATATTCAGAGTTTGACTATTTTCAAAGAAATATTTTTAATTTGGTTACGAACTCAACAAAGTATGTATTTCCAATAAGACTTTCTTACATTAATTTGCACATTTACAATTATTAATAGTTAGTTAAACAATTTCCATAAACATATTCATAGTTGTTGTGTTCTTTCTTGCAACTGGAAAGTTGTTCATAATCGTTCGGACCACTCATTGGTAATCCATTTTGCATAAAAATACATGGAAATATTTTTAAATCTTTCCTTCGAGATACAGATATTCATTCTACAAATTCTGAATAAAGTTCTAAAAATTTCACTGAATCAGAGGATATTCTAAGATATTGCAGCATGTATTATTGAAAATCCGACAATAGTTCAGAGTAAGATATTAAGATATATATATTAAAAAACATGCAAGTATGTTTCTGAGTATTGCAGTAAATTAAACAAATTAATCCTTCATTTTCTTGTTTTTTAGAGATCTCCCATATACTCTTACACACGAACAAGCATTACAATATGACCAGGTTCGACAAAGACTAAACAATGGAATAAAAGTACTTAAAAGCACAGTAAAAGAACTCCTGACAGGGATAATTGCATCTAGAAAGTTGATTCCTTATGGAATGTTGTACATGGCGAAAGTTTTAAATGAAACATTGACTGCAAAATTCCCAAATTCACCCGAAAAGGATATGTTGAAAGTCGTCGGAAATTTCATATATTATCACTTTATTAACGCAGCAATAGTAGCTCCTGACGCTTTTGATATAATATCACTGCCAATCGATCGATCTTTGTCCAATGACCAAAGACGCAATCTTGCCAGTATTGCGAAAATTTTGCAGTTTGCATCTTCGAAGAAAGGAGTAAGTGTTTCAGTTCTCAACCTATTCTAAATTGAAACCAGTCCCATGGATTGTCCCCTTATGGCAAGCCTTAACCAATTTCAACCTAAAAGTCTTTGCACCAGCTTATTTTTTTTAGAATATAACTATATGATAAGGAAGTTTAATAAGCTCAAAATGAAAATTATCTGTGGGATCCTTTTTTATCAATCAAAAGTTTGGAATTTTGTTTAAAATTGTCCAATTCTGGATACTGAGCGTTATTAGTCGTTGATAAAAGGAAAAAAATCCTATGGAAGTGTATGGTAAAATGAACGCATGTCGTTCTATGGCTGTGTAAAGGTACCTTACGAATGAGGTTTACACCTCACACACCACAGATTATTTTTAGTTTGTGATAAAAACTTGCACGTAATCTTGTATTTACGTTCTGCAAAAATCCGACGAGTGCAGAATATTCATTGTAATACAAACTTGTGGTGTGAGTCGTTAACATTACACGAATCTATTTTTTTTTAGTTTGGTGACGAGGCAACACATTTGGTATGTTTAAATCCATTCATAATAGAATGCCACGAAAAATTTAAGAATTTTTTCCGATATTGTTGCCAAATAGAAGAACTGGAGGAACATTTCAGTATCCATGAATACACGGAAGCTACTTTGATACAAAAGCCTGAAATATGTATCTCGTTGCAAGTAAGTTTTAATTGTAAGAATAGAGATTCAAATGAAAAAATAAGTCGATAAATGAGGTTATTGAATTTCCGCCCCCTCCTATGAAATTCCAGGAAATATGCGACACACATCAACTCGTACTGGAGTATCAAGATCAGATCGCTTCCGATCCTCTAGATCCCTTGCATGAACTTTTGGAAGATTTGGGGACTGCACCTACCGTTGCTTCATTATTAGGTCTAGGTATGGATAATATTAAATATTTTAAATATTTCATAGACAAAGATAATAGACAAAATTATTAATATTGTCCGCTTTTTCTCAAATGCTCTTTCTCTGTGCATTGCGTGTCTAAGTTGTCACAACAACAATTAAAGTGCACAAATTTCGATGTAAAATAATTTTGTCATATCCTATTCATTGCAAATAAAAGTTGTACTAATATCAGTTAACCCGAATCCGCCCACATTTTTTGTTGAGATATCGTTGTAAAAAACTGATAAAGTTGCCAAATCAACTCAAGCAAGACTGGAGGGCCACTCTGATATGTTACCTGGATGATATAAGATGGTTGCGTGCGGGTTTTAAACTGAAAGAATGGCAGCAAACCAGATTTTCGCTTTACATGTGGAGCGTACCATACATGGTACTATAGGCGGATTCGGGTTAGAGCAGACTAAACTTACCAGCGATCTAAAAAAACAATGCTTTAGCTCTGATAGGTTTAAAGTTATTGTGAACTGAAAATGGTCCTTTTTATTTCATTAGTAAAAAATACTAAATGTCAAATCTTTAATATTTCTCGGAACAGGTTTATAATTACCTTTTAGCGAAAATTTAGACAATTCTTGTCAAGGCGATATTTCGCGAAATATTAGGAATATGATATTCAATATTTTTTAGTCTAATAAAAGTCTAATAAAATACAATAAAAATGGTGATTTTCATGTCATAATAGCTTTACGGTTATCAAAGCTAGAGTATTGTTTCTTTATCTCCGGCAAATCTAGCTTGTCTAATTAAAAATAACACTGCTGAGCGATGTTTTGTCGAGGATTATCGATCTCTAAATAAAAAAGAAAGGATTTCATTTTACTTTACTGAATTTTGGTGATAATTATCTAGAGTCGAAGAAAGTAAATGTTTCATTCGCCTTGACTTACCAATGGGATATTTATAAGTACCATTGTCAAAGGAAGCCTAAACAAAAGAAAAGCTCAAGCTTTATTACGTCAAGCGAAACAGGTGCTTTCACATTAATGATATCTGAAATTATAAATGCACCCTTTTATTTCTCAAAACAAGCGAGCGTGAAAGAAAAATTGATTTTGATTATAAAAGTTTTAGGTCGTACAGGTTCGGCTACAGGAAGGTAGAAAGATGTACTAATTATTTATTTTCAAGTATGGTCAGCTAAGTGTGTCAATATGTGTGAAGTTGCATCCAGTGCATACTAGTAGCCCAGCAAACATGGTTACAGAATAGATCTGTAACTGTTCTAGAGCGAAAAAGAACAAGATCTGGAACAGGTTAGTAACAAGTTACGAACATGCGAGTAACTCTGTCATCTACCATATACTAGAACAATTCTGTAACAGTTTTAGAACGCTGTGACTTACGATCTGTAACATTTTTAGAACAATTCTAGAACTCAGTTACAAATGTTGTATGAAAAATCCGTAACAGATCTAGAGCACTGTAGTAATCGATCTGTAACATTTATAGAAAAATGCTAGAACTCCATTAAAAATGCTGAATAAAAAATCTGTAACAGATCTAGAACGCTGTGACAATCGATCTCTCACATTACTAGAACAAATTCTAGAAATTTCGTACGCTGCGTTGTAAAAAATCTAGGACAATTCTGTAACAGTTCTATAACAATTCTATAACAGTTCTATAACAGTTATGTATAAAATATGGAACATTGTTATACACCCCTCATAGTAGTAGGATATCCCGGGATAGTTGATTTGGCCCCATTTATGTCCCGGGTTATTCCAGGTATAACCCGTCGGAATACCCTGCGAGGCGGCAATTTTGATATCCCCACGGATATATTTTGATCCGAGATAAAAATGATTTAATTAACAAAAATTATATGTCCGAGATATGCACATTAGGGATATTCGAAAAGGTCAACTGGACCGTAGTGCAATGGATGAGCCTAGCCCTGGAGAAACCGCCTTGTTGTTCACAGTAGCCTCTACGCGTATGCTTCTCACCGCCTCGACTCCTCTCTTAAACACTCGAACCTTCATTTCCATTGCGAGAAAGGCAAATCGCTGTGCTCCCTGGCGCACTACGACCAAACTACGGCCCGAGGCGGAAGGATTCAAATCTTCAAATACTAAATCAAATCTTTTTGTGTCAAATCTTTTACCCATGAATCATGATTTACCATTTATATTATCATGAGTGTTAGACAAATGAATATACGAACTTATTATTTAAGCTAAGATACAATAATTATTCGTTTAACATAATACATAAAAGTAAATAACGAACGATATCAGAATTTGATTAAGTTTCCATGAATGTTTGGATAAAGTCCCCTCCTAGAAATAATCGCTTGGATATGATTAATAACGATTAGGAGTAATAAAAAATGTGTGTTCAGGCGGTATACCGAATGAAAAGTCGAAAGTATATGGGTTAACAACATGTAAAAATCGTACCATTTAACGATGTGACAGTGATGTAGTATGATTATCAAGTATAGGCAGTTTGTTTTAGCGTTTATATTATTGTGAAACGTTTATTTCCTTATTTTTAAATTAATATTGATGAAACTTGTTTGTTTTTCAGAGTAAAAACCTGTTTGTAATTAATTGAGGCAAAATCAAAATGCTTTATAGTGACTAATTAACCTCGAACTCAGAATAATGGATACCCAATTAAAAACGATTGGAAACATTATAGAAGGCAGGATGGCGCCAATATTTTAAAACTCCGACGGCACAGTGTAGAAAATAAAGTTAATAGTAATAATATAGACAATAATAAATATTTATCTGTGATTCGTTATTAGTGCTAGAAAATGAACACTTGATCGTTAGTGCTAGAACTCCGTAGTAACAAAAGACGTTTTATTTTATTTATTATTGTTTAAGATATTTTATTGACATAAAAAATGTCATAAAATAATAGTTATATGTCGAATTATTACGGGATAAAATATTTTGCTGGCATGAAAAATAATTTTAAGATACTTGACAATGCTGTTTAATGCGAAAAAAATCTAAACATGAAAATTTTTGAACAGTTCTGTCACAATTTTGTCACAGTATTCTAAAACACTGTTACCAATTTTGTTCTAGAACAGTTTGGTTACAATTTTGTCACAGTGTTCTAGAACTCCCTTATCTTTTTGTTTTCGAACAGTTATGTCACCATCTTGTAACAACTGTTATAGAACACAGTTCCTCTTTTGATGTAGATCAATTATATAACTTGTTTGCTGGGAGATTAATGTACAAGTGGGGATAAAGGGACTTTGCAAGAGTGTAATGTTTTTAGCACGAGCTGCAGTCGAGTGGAGCATCCATGCTTATATTAAAATTATGTGTATGTGGCTTATATTAAAATCCATGCTTATATAAAATTTCTTGAATTAGAATCGCGGTACCTCTATTAGTGTTATTTCTGTACAATTTATATCCACGGACTAGATCGACGCGAAGGGATTCGCGTAGTAAAGTTTCACTGAGCAAGCAGATGGTAATATTATTATGGTAGAGGTATGTTGCTAATTCGAGTCTTTTTTTAAGGATACCCTGAGCATTCCAAAAAATTATTTTGAGTGTGTTTTTATTGAATTTGGCCATTTTCTATAGCAAGAGAAAGTATATTACTTATAATCTCGGCGGTTTATTTTATAGCTTCCGTAATGTTCATCCCCCCCCCCCCCCCCCCCCCCCCCCATTATATCGGTGGTTAAGATTGTAGCTCTTTTTAAGAGGTTTACTAGATTTATTTTTATATCTTGAGTATATGAACTTTTATTGGGGGTGATTACTGGAGTGTTTTTGTTTTGTGGGATGCAAAATGTCGCGGAGGTTGGTACTTTAGCTTGATTATTAGTGGCTTTTGAGATTTTGGATGATTGTGTAGTGTGAGTTTTGATTGTGTTCATTTTTGATGTAGAGGCGACGGCTGTGCTGTAAAGCGGTAATTTTTGTGATATTGGGGCATTGACTATTAGGGCGTCTACATATGCCGGGTTTTCTTTTGGTTCAATCTGTACAGCTGGTTTAAGGGAAGTAGTTTCTTTTTGTGAATTTAGAGATTCTGGTTTGTTATTAGACTTATTGAAGGCTTTTTTAAAGGCAGAACAGCCCCTGTAATTCGCCGTGTGGTTTTCAGGTCAGTTAGCGCAAGTAGCCGGCGATTCACGATCTTTTGTGCATTCGTGACTCAGATGCACGCCCCCGCACTTCACACAACGTGGAGTGGCATGGCACATGTCGGAAACATGATGGAATCTTTGGCACTTGTAGCACTGCGAAGTTTCCTTTGGTTTAACGTAGGGTTCAACTTTTATTTTTATGTAGGCAATGGACTGGAGATTGAGAAGCTCCTTTGCTTGTGGAGTATTTGGGACCGTTACCAGAAGCATAGGTAGCGCTTTTTTAGTTTGTCAGTTTCTCATGCGAGCGACCGATGTAATAGAGTATCCGTCCTCTCTGAGTTCAGAGAGAACTGAATCTTCCGGGTATGCAGCGGGGATATTCCGAATAACGAGCTTGATGGGTGGCAAGTTAATGCTTTTATACAGATAGTATTGGAAGCCCTGGTGCTTGAGATTAGTTATAATTTTACGGTAGTCTTCAATATAAGACACGCGAACTGAATAAACATCTGGGACGAAGTTATATATTATGGGAGGGTATTGAGTGGACTGTTTCGGGAGTTTATGGAGAATTGTGTAGGGGAGGTTAGCCTCATCCACAATTACATTAATAGGGGGTATTTTTCCTAGTCCTGCTGATTTTTTAGTGCTAGGGTTAGGTGGATCAATAACTCCTTTCAGGTTAGGCTGCGCGGAGCTAATTACGGACGTTCTCGGCGTCCTACTGCTTCCTCTGATAGAAGTGACTGAGGATTGGCTACTATTATCGCTGGCCGAAGCGATAAGCGCAGTTGTTACTTACTCACTGTGTACGCTGTACGTCTGTGGAGGTAGGTTGTTGAAAGGCATGGCAGAAAGACTAAAATTATTATTTAATTCGATTGCCGACGAGAAAGATCTTTTATTAATTTTATTTAAAGATGTAGCTCAAAATAAATCTCAGGCCCTGTATTTCGCAAGAAATCTTAAGGGGTTCTAAAACATTCATCTTTTAAATGGTGAGCGGTGTTTCGAAAATTTTTCCGGTTGAATATTCAACAATTTAATTATCTACTTTCAATAATTGATAATGATCTAAAGGGGAAGTCATGTGGAAATAAAGCATGCAAATATGTAGGGATGTTTTCGCTCGAATTCCACTAAACTTGAATCGTCGATAATTAGAGTCGTTGATCACAGAATAAAATTTTCCACATAAACTGTTGCTCAAGAAATTAGACAGCCCTCATAATCATACGTCTAGACTGCTACTGCAAGCAGTCGCGTCGTCTCGCTTGTCTGTCGCACACCTACCGCTGCAGCATTGAAAAGGGCTCCATAAAATTTAATTAAAAGTAGTATATTGAGAGACGCATTTAACTTCAGCCGTGCTGCTAGTGTGAAATCAGCTGCAGCATTCGAAGTCGACCTTCAGACGCCTTCTACTAAACTCAAATAACGATAATCATAATATAATATTTTTTTTATTTGAAAAATTATAATTTAACGTGAAATTGATGAGGCAAACTTTTATAAAATAAAATGAATAAATTCACGCTCACTTATACCGTTCAAAATGGAAAAATTTTCAATGGTAAACTTTTAAAATTAAATTATTTTTAAAAATCGTTCAAAATAAAAATAATTTTAAATGGGAAATATTAGAAAATATAAAAATTTATACTCCAAAAACTTAAAATTTAAATAAATCCGAACTTTATTTGAGACTAAAAAAATATAGTCGCGAAGCATTCTTATATTGAAACTTTTTTTTTACTCAAGCCCTTTAAACTTTATATCACATTAACTTAACTGTATTGTTTAGAAATGAATAATTTGCAAATTGTCAATTATGCTATTCGGAATTCATCTAATTCAATTTTATTCAGTTTCATATTTAATAATTTTAAATTGAAAAATTCTAAATAGTTTGGTTTCAATTTTAAAAGCACAAAACTTTCTAGTGTCTTAAATTCTTCGAAATTGCAGTATCAAAATGAAAGACTTGATAGTTGCACACTTTTCATTCGAAAGGATTTTTAATTAAATGCCTCCAGAATGAATTTAAAACAATTTTAAATTAAGATTTGAAAACTGTTTCAAAAAGTTCGCAGTACTATTCAGACACGAAAGATTCATTTTATTCAACTTAACATAATATATTCGAACAAAATTTGAAGCATTGCAATTCTTTCGCGATGTGCTGTAAATGAGTGAAATAATTGAAACTTTGTTTAGGAATTGACTGCTGTGTACTATGGCAGAGAAAAAAAGTGATCAAATTGGACGTGAAAGTCGCTAAAATGACGTTTATGATTCTCGTTTATTTAAAAAATTTAATGACATATTTTATGGTATTTGGAAAACTATAACCAGCTGAGATGATATATTCTAAGTTTATTTAAAATTATTAGATAAACTTCTTTACTCTTTAAAAAAAATTCACCCTTACAATTTTACAAAATCTTGAAACTTAAGCACAAATCTCAATAGGAGTACATATAATTAATATCCCCCCATTTCTTACTAGGTCAAGGGATCGGTCAGTTCTGCTTTCCGAGGGTTTAATTGACAATTTAAAAATGGTTAATTATATCTATTGATTTTTTGAATGAAAAATTAACCGATGGTGTCGCAATGTAGTCAAACATACTAATAAATTTTAAACCACGTTCCGCTCTTTGTTAGGGTTCAAACAAAAATTTGTCCTCTCCCGCCCCCATTTTACATAATTTTTGTCGACTAAATTTTTTTGTGAATTAAGTGGTTACCCAAAATTTACGTAAAACGATTTCGGGTAAAGGAGTATTTGGTAAAATCTTACTGTTGGTCATGAATGAACAAAGGTCAATTTCCATCCAGTGAAATATTTCAATTTTAAATAAAAAAGAAATTGAACAGAATCAAAATGTCGAATTTTTAAGAAAATGGTTCAATCCTCAACTAAAAAAAATTCATTTTCAACCAAAAATATTAATTTTTATCAAAATAGACGAGTTCTGTACAAATAACATAAATTCTCAACCAAATATTTGAATTTAAAAACTACAAATGACCAATCCCTTAAATTGACTACCAAATTGTACAATTTTCAAGCCGACAAGACGATTTTTCAACGCAAAAATATTCATTGTAAACTAAGAAAGAACAAATTTTTAAGAAAGCACTTAAATTTTTATCTATATACCTAAATTTATCTTTTTTTCGCATAAATGTATTCTTTTTTTGTTAAAATTACAAAATTTTGGTTGAAATCTAATCTGTTAAATATTTTGGACCATAATTAGTGCTCTCAACTGGAAATTTAACTAATTCAGTTTTGTTAGAAAATGTATCTTCGTTAGTTGAAGCTTTAACTATTTGGTTGAAAATTTTTGTATTTTGTGAAGAAACCGTCTTTTTTAGTAGAAACCTCATCTTCTGGGTTGAAAATTTAACTTTTTTTATTTGAAAGAATAGATTAGAAACGTAAAGATGCGTTTGCGTTCTCATGCTTCCTCTCTCTCTCGCTTGCACTCTCGCTTTCGTTCGCTCGCTCACTCGTTTGCTAATAAATCTTAAATTGCGCTATCACGGGAAATAGAGACGGAACTAGATATAAGACTTTATGTAAATGCAACGCTTTTGATACGAAATAAAAATATTTCATTGGTTGAAAATTTAACTACTTTTTTCATTCATGGCAAACAGTAAGATTTTACCACATCCTCCCTTACTCCAAATCGTTTTACGTAATTTTTGGGTAACAGGTAAATTCACAAAAAAATTATTCGACATAAATTATGTAAAATGGGGATGAGGGTGGCCAAAATGTTTGAACCCTAACAAATGGCGCAACGTGGTTTAAAATTTAATACCATGTTTTCACTCCATTGCGACACCGTCGGAAAAATTTGCATTACAAAAATCAATAAATATTTTTATTTGTAATAAAGCGTAAGAACTTTTCAGCAATAGCCGTATTCGATTTTTTCTGAATCTGGTATAATTTCAAAATGCCATCTTTCAAATTAAAACCTTCAAACTGGGTATTTTTAAATTGCAATTTAAACAAATTGAAGGTTGGTTCTCCAAACTTAAAATCGTGTAAAAGAAGAAACATCATCTTAGAAAGAAAAATGATAAAGATTTGATATGTTTTTGAGAAAAAAATGGCATATTCCGAAATAAAAGTCAGACTTTTAGTTTGGCATTGGCCGCAAGTTAACGTTCCTAAAATCTCTATATAGTTCAGAATCTGAAGAGCGCGACAGAGACCTCAAATTAAAATTAAAATTATTTAAATAGTCTCAGTAAACACTTCAAAACCTGTAAAACATAAATATTTGGCAGAGAAAATATCGGAAAGAAACTAGAAACATAACCTGTAAACTGTCGAAATTGAGTAAACGGGTTTTGCTCGTTTCGACACAGTTCGCACTTTTCTTTTCTGTAATTGTATTAAAAATGTCAGATTTAATTTAAGCAGTCGTCCTTAAGATGCAAATACTGTTTTATGAAAAAAAATCAAAACAGAACAAAAGTCACTTTTTTTAAATTCAAAAATTTTCTGTACGGATATTCAGAGTATTCAAACAGATGGACAATTGATTCTAATGACTTTTTTCTATAAAACTAAAATTTACCAGAGTTATAGCATTTACAAAATTAAAAAAAAAAACACGAAAATCAACATTTTACGCCAAATAACGCACAACATGGAAAAAAGTCAAGAGAAGAAAAATGTTCGGAAATTTATGATAATTTTAGCAAAATTCATAATTTCTTGATTAATCTTATGATTTTTAAACAAATTCAATAAAAAATGCATTATTTGGGCGTTTGTCGACAGAAAAATTCAGTTTCATTTTAATGGCAGTCTTTTCAGTTGGGAGCTTCATGACAATTTCAGCAAAATTCTTAATTTTTTGATCAATTTTATGATTTTTTAAAAACAAATCTAATAAACAAATGCATTATTCGAGCATATGTCGATGGAATTTTTTTTTCTATATCCTAATTAAAACTGTTGACATAGAAAAAAACGAATTTTTCTGTAGACAAATGCCTGATTGATGCATTTGTTCATAAAATCTGTTTAAAGAAATAATAAAATTAATCAACTTATTATGAATGTTGCTGAAATTCCCATCAAGTTGCCATCTGAAAAGACTGGCATTGAAAAAATCGAATTTTCAACTAAACAATCGAATTTGCAACTAAACAATCGAATTTGGAACGAAACGGTTGTATTTTTAACCAATAAGCTGCATTTTTTGCGTACAATGTTGAAACTTCAGCGAATAAGATTGATTTCTCACCTAGTTAAATATTCAATCAAAAAATATAATATAGGAAGGTTATCCAGGGTTAGATTGTTTGGAGATTTGTGACAGGGTGGGAGGACTGGGTTCATCGGGTTAGTAGTAGGGTTCGGCAGCGACGGAGAAAGGCGGGATAGGTACCAGACCGCGACGATAGATAGAGGCAGGGCAGGATAGAAGGCGGGAGAGTTTGAATTAGATTCATGGCTAGCGGAGCGAGTATCATTGCGAAAAAAACAGATTTAGAGCAAAGAAAGGAAGGCATCGAGGAAGTACACGAAAATTATAGAAAAGGACAGATTAAGAGCAAAAAGCGTGGGAATAAGTGAAGAGAAGGAAGATATAGGTGCGAGCTTGAGATATCAAAAAATGTTTAGATCGCCGCCAGAAAAGCAGAATTTGGTAGCGACGGAGAAAGGCGAGACAGATACCGGACCGTGACGATAGATAGAGGCAGGGAAGCAAAAAAGGTGGGAGCGTTTGCACTGGATTCATGGCCAGCGGAGCGAGTATCTCCGCGGAAGAAATACATTTAGAGCAGGAAATGTTCAGTACGCCGAAGGAAGAGATAAAGGAAAGGAAGGCAAGGGAGAAGTATAAAAAAAACTATAAAAAAGGAAAGATTAAGAGCAAAAAGCGTAGGTTCGATTGAGGCTTTTATCAAAAAGACGAGAGGGGAAGCAGTGAAGAGAAGGAAGATATCCATGCGAGCTTGAAATAGAAAAAAATGTTTAGATCGCCGCCGCAAAAGCAGAATTTGGTACAGAAGAATGATAATAGTAAGGGGACTGAAGGAAGCGGAGATGAAAGTAAGGTTCCGATGAAAGAGGAAAGACTAAAGGAAATTCCCGAAGTAATGATGGAGGTAATGGGGATTTATGAAGAAAAGCAGGAGAAATGGGGAGAGGAATTGAAGAAAGAAATTAGGCGGGAAATGGCTGAACTTAAGAAAGAAATAAAGAAATGGGAAGAAATCTGGGAACAGTTAGAAAAGAGGATGCAATCATTGGAACCAAATTTTGAGAAGCAGGAAGATAATAATAAAAAGGTAGAGGAGATGCAAGGAAGGATAAAGAAACTAGAAAGCTCGAACCGGGATTTTGGTGGGGGCGAGAGTGGGTATACAGAGAAGGGAAGACTGAGAAAAATAGAACAAAAAATATAAAGGAAAGAGAGGGAAGAAAGAAGATGAATCATAGTGATAACGGGTATAAGATTAGAAGGGAAGGAGTTGAAGGAAGGAGTAGAAGAAGTACCAAAAAGAATTGATGCAAAGGTAGAGATTGAGTAAGTAAGAAGTGTACGAAGGGAAGAGCAAATAAGGGGGAGAATGGTACTGGTGAGACTAAAGAAATGGGAACATGAGGGGGAAGTGATGACAAAGAAGAGGATTTTATATGGTAGCTCAGAGGAAATAAAGGATGATTTGACATGGGTAGAAAGGAAGATGCAGTATAAGTTAAGGAAAATAACGCAAGAAGAAAGAAAAAACGGAAGAACATGGATTAAGTATGGCAAAAAAGGGGATACGATATATTAATGAAGGATAGGGGAGGAAAAGATATATACACTGGTATACGCACATGGCATAGTTTGGATGGCAGAGGATGAAAAAGGGATGGCGGTATTAATTACAGGATTGGAGAAATATAGATTGAATATATAAAATATATAAAATATATAAATATATAGATTGAAGGGAATAAAGTTATAAGAAGTAAAAGAGTTTGAATATTTGGGATATATCTTGCAAACGAATGGAGATTATGCAGCTCATATAAGAGAAGGGATAAAAAAGCAGCAGAATTAATGAAACAGATATGGGGAATAGGAAAAAGAAGGTTGAAAAGAATTGGTTAAGGAGAATGTGGTTATTTGATACGCTGGTATGGCCGGCAGTAGGTTATGGAGCAGAGATATAAGGATGGAAAGAAAGGGAAGATATTGAGAGCTTACAAGAAAAGTATATAAGGTGTACACTAGGGGCAGGCTGGGGGACTCCATGATATATGGTGAGAGGAGAAGCGTAAAGGGATAAGTTAAGTGTTAGAGCGGAAAAGAGAGCAGAGAAATTTGAGACAAAGCTGTGGAAGGGAGAGGGAGAGAAGTTGGTGGGAAAGTGTTTGCTGAAGGTCGAAGAGAGGAGATGGAGGGCGATCGAATTAACGAGATGGGAAGAATAAAGGAGGGAGTTCTTTAATAATAGAGAAATAGAAGACAGGACTGGAGTTAACTATGAAGAATTGGAAAAAAGGGAGAGGGAAAGACAATAAATAGAAAGATGGGGAGGATGGAGGAATCAAAATACAATAAATGGTATAAGATGATAAAAAAGGAAGGAGTATTAAAGTATTTAGAAAAGGGATAGGGAGAGAGAAGGTGGACCAGAATAGCAAGATTTAGATTGGGAAACGAGGTAAAGGAGGGGATGTATTGGGAAAAATAAGAGAACAGAAAGTGTAGAATATGTGAATGAGAGGAGGAAACATGGGAGCATGTATGGGAAGGATGTAGGTAAGGAATGGAAGATGAAGGAAGCTGGCAAGAGAATGTGATTAAGATTCTAGGGGAGGATGGATTAGGAGAAGAATGGATGAAGGAGTTAGAGGGTGCTAGAAAAGCTAATAAGAGAGAATGAAAGGATGCATGGGAAAAAGGCAAATGGAGGTATAAAAAAGGAAAGAAAAAGGAAACGGAAGTCGCTTAGATTAGATTGTGTAAAGATTGTAAGTAATGGTAATGTAAGAGTTAAGTAGACTAAGATTCGTTTGCGTTCTCATGCTCTCTCTCACTTGCACTCTCGCTTTGGTTCGCTCGCTCACCCGTTTGCTAGTAAGTCCTAAATTGCGCTATCACAGGAAATAGAGATAAGGAACTAGATATAAGAATTTATGTAAATAGTTATAAATAATCGTATATATAGAAAGGATAAGATTGCAATACATTAAAAATTTGTCATAAGGACAACCGCAGGATTTCCCCGGGAGCGGGTGCTAATCTGAAAAACTGCACGCGCTCCTAGCGAAATCGCGGTAAAATTTCACTCACCACCACGTATCACGACCGTGAGATAGTTGGTTACAGTCTATAACGGAATCAATACGACGATCCGACAAAATTTTCGTGCACCCTGAGAGCACGGAGTGATCCAAGGACTACCGCCTTCTGCATTTTTCCCGCAAGTGATTTAGCATATTGTTGACACGCAGTGATGCTTTTCAGGCTATTAACGAGTGAAACTTTTGGTATTGAAACAAATTGCAACCTAACTTAACGGTACAATATATTTATCATGCTGCCTTATACGAAAGAATTTCCGCTCAGATAGGCCTAGCAAATATCTAAGGGCTAACACCAATGCCAATCTTGATACTAGCCACAGCTATCTCATGCAGCCTTGCTTTGAAGCAATAAATTCTAAATTTATTTTAATTCTAAATTTATTTCAATTTATTACAATTTTCTACCGCTTATGTTTTAAAGTTGAATAATTTTGATTTGGATCCGTTAACAGTCTGCAATGTTCTTACATCCTGAAATCTGTAAAAATTGAATAACTTCACTTCAATAATTTGATAACTTAGTTACTAAACTTCAGCGTTTAAAATTACAGTATAATCATAATGACAATTGGAAAAACTACAAAAATGGAAGTGTAAGCAATTCAATTTTTTAAGGCCAGCAGGCCGAAAAATAAAAGTTGATCTATGTACCTCTCATAGACTTGTCATCTCTCTTTTGGAAAGCTTGAAGTTTCATCCACATATAGTGTAATGCATAGAGATTGGTGCCCCTTTGATACACAGGTAATATTGTTATGGACTTTAGATTGGACAAATGTGCAAAAATTCATCTGAAGAAAGAAAAGATTATTAGCGATTCTACATCTCACGCCGTCAAGGCGGACGCCTACTTCTGAATATCCATTGTCTTGTTACTCGACTTGTTCTAAGTACAGCTTACATCATTGCAAATGGCAGAGATTCCCACTTGAAAAATTTTAAGAACCTCGAGAATATTGGCAAAGGAGTATTCCTTTAAAACCCCGCAGAGTAGGCCGCCGAGACCATTGGCCTGGATTTTAACATCAGAAGTGAGGAAAGTGTATAACTCTATCTCGATGCTTCCTTTCTAAAAGCCAAAGTGAAGAAAGCAGAGGTAAAAACATTCCGCTAAGAGATATTCGACAGACATAATGCGGTCCTAAGAATGCTTTATTACCATATTTGTCGCTCTTACGGGGTTGGCCGCGACCTTGCCCTGCCGAGCGCTCCGAGGGAGATAGAGTCGGTGGTCTAAAACGAGAAGTGAAAAATTTTCAGGAACTACAATTTTCGGAGAACCGTCTCCGTTGCACACTCGAGGCCTGGCATCGTTTTCCAAGACTTCGAGAAACTAACTATATTCGTAATAGAATTCTTGGCTCCGTCCAGGCAACGATCCCCTTTATTTTATTTCAAATCCGAATCTCGTATTTCTTACTTGAAATTATTAATATTGGTCTAGTGAAATATTTATTAACATTTTTGTATTAATTGATTATTATTTAAACAAATGGAATTTGTTTAAACCATTTTTTTTAACATTAGTTTTTTCATTAAAAATGATTACAATTGGTCTAGTGGAATATTTATTAACGTCAGTTCATTAGTTTTAAATTGTTTAAAAAAATTAAATTTGTTTTTACATTTTTTTGTTAAAAATTAATAATATTTCTTCAGTAGAATATTTGTCAACATTGTTTGATTAATTTTAAGTTTTTTTTTTATTTAAAAAAATCAAAATTATGACTTAAATATGACTGATAAATTAATGATTAATAAATAATTGATCAATCAGTAATTAATTATTACTGATAAATATTCCACTCGACCCACAGTAATAATTATTATTACAAAAGAATTCGAAACGAAATTATTCAAACAAATTCCATTTGTTTAAATAATTAAAAATGAATGAACTAATGTTACAACCCAGCCTTTATGATATAATTGCATTATGAAACACCTTGAGAAGATAAGGTAAAAAGAGAATATCCTTCAATAAATTTAATACACAAAGAAGCTGGAGTGTTTTATTTTTGTGTCGATCGTTGTTTATTATCCCTGCCCGGGGATGCTTATTCCTATTGTAGGCTATGTGGAAATCAACTTGGGAGAGTGTGTGAGGAATAAAATTGTGACACCTATTTTAAGCAGAAATGCAGAGGTTGAATATATTTGACGGGTGACATAAATCATTATACACATTTAAAATAGTGAATGGCACACATATCATTCGTAGGCATAATCATATTGGTACGATACAGGCTCACCCAATGTCATTTGTAGATTCGAATAATTTTACACTTATGTTCTACCTAAAATAAGGAACTGAGTAGAGAAATCCTATGTCAAGTCCCTATTATAGGGATTTAGTTAATTAACCGCACGCTCACGAGTCCGTTGTCCAAGATAACTCTAGTCCTAGGTACACTGCTTACAAGCATCTAGCTCCCACTTTAACCTTGCTCAATGTCAAACCTAAATGTACAGAGGCGTTAAGTAGGAAAACCTGAGAAGGTGTCGGGTTTACGCTTCCTACTTTCTTTAAGGATTTTTTATTGTAATTTGTCTCCTAGTTTCCCCAATAACGACGGTGCTTTGAGTGACCGCAAATATCCGACCGGACGGGCATGTAAAAATCTTGATCTATCACAGATCTCTTACCTGGAGGAAGAGACTTTTTGAACTGCCTGGATTACTCGCCGTTAATTTCCTTGATTGATGCCTTGTCGGAGGAGTGAGTGGGATATTTTGTTTAGTCAGGAATTTTTGATTGGAGGAAGACAATGGTGTGATACGAAAGAAAGGAAAATAATTGGCTCGCCTTATGTCATTTTTCTGCAATTGCTTGCATTTTTGTATCATGGTCTCACGGCAAGCGTGAGACAGGAAATTAGTTGGCAGAATTATGAAATTCCATCGACAATTTATCTTTATTCATTTACAGATATTAATTCTTAATAATTTATGATTTAAGACCAAAATTATTATAAATTATTCTGTAGGTCTTGCCTTTCAACTTAAATTGGGAGGTATTTATTACGCTTGACCTTTACGTGGCTACGGCGGCCCTTCATTATATTGGGAATTTTTTGAATGGTGGAAATCGGTTGATTCCTTTTCTTTTTATTGAGTGTTTCAGTTTTCGCATAGCTAGGGGTGTAGGCGGTGAGGGTGATGAGTTAGAACGGGAGGAATTAGGTAAACGACGTGGGAAAGATGACGGGGTACGCGAAGCAACGTCGAGATAGGATAACGTACATGCCCGCAGCCTAATGCATGGATAGGCGCGGCACTCAAAGCATACATGTATGTGTGAGAACGGTTGGCGTGGATGCTATGGTGCTTGCCTGCTACATACTATTATGTATGTATATTAATATAATTATATTTACACAATTTCATGAACGGACATTTTCTACATTTTATTCTTTTGTTAGTTTTTCAGGTCTTTTTTCGTATTATTAATATTATTACAAAAGTAACTATATTTATATATATATCGGTTCGGTTTTGATTCCTCTAGAATCAAACCGAATTACCTATGACCTATACTGGGCGACCTATCAGAGTACGCAGCCTTATCCTTGCATGCGGGGCTCTACAAGGATGGACGAACCCCTTTCCCTAGCTTCTCGTGGGAACAACAATGACAACA
>NC_046659.1:11980107-12013068 GCF_010883055.1 Belonocnema kinseyi | reverse complement strand
GCCTACTTTACCACAGCTAGAACAAGCCGGCAACAAAGAAAGAGAGGCGACACTAAGACCAACCGCGGGCAGGCATCCAATAGATGAAGAGCGATGCTTTACTACTCTATTCATTTGGAGTAGTTCCATCGACGAAGATCGAGCTCAGATCTCTTGATATCGGGACAAGAAAGGTTATGCACATGAACAAAAGCATGCATCTTAAGTCTTCCATTCCGCGACTGTACATCTCACGCCGTCAAGGGGGTCGCGGAATATTGAGACTTGAATGTCTTCACAACAGGATTATTCTGGGTACAGCAAATAGAGCTGCAAATGGAAGAGACCCTCTTCTTAAAATGGTCAGGAATCACGAAGAAGTGGGCAAAGGAGCGTTTCTGTACGAAGCAGCGGAGGAGGTTGCTGAAACACTCAAAATTGACTTCAATATTAGGGGTGAGCAAAATGCATCAGATCTTATCTATCTCGAGTACCTACTCCTGAAAGCCCGGATTAAGAAAGCACAAGAGGAAAACTTTCGTGAACAGCTCCTCGATAAGAGGATTCACGGTATCTTCCACAGAAATGTGAAGGATCAGTTAGTGTCTTGTGAGCTAACGTTTGCTTTCCTTAAATCGCCCGGATTGAAGTCTGGTACAGAGGGTTTCATTTTTGCATGCCAAGAAGGTGTCATTTCCACCTTAACATACCGTCGCCACATTTTGAGCCAAGACATTCCCGATGATAGCTGCAGGGCGTGCCATGCACACCCCGAGCATTTAGCTCACATACTATCTAGTTGCCCAACGCACGCGGGAATAAGCTACATTCAAAGGCACAATGCGGCACTAAGAGTGCTTTATTACCATCTCTGTGACTCCTACGGCATTCACCTTAATATCGCTCCTCTAAATGCTCCTAGGGAAATTGAGTCAATTGTCGAGAATGGGAAGTGCCGCATATACTGGAACTTTATATTCTAGGCAAATTTTTCTGTAGCTCATTCGAGGCCTGACATGGTTCTTCTTGACTTCGAGAAGCGAACCATGTTCGTTATCGAATTTTCGGCACAAGCTGACAAAAACATCATAGCCAAGGAGAATGAAAAGAAAGAGAGGTATCGAGAACCTATAAGGGAGTTGCAACGATTGTACCCGGAATATTATGTTAAACTGATCGTCCTTATCATCGGCGCTCTTGGAGGTGCCAAGCTTTCACTTGCTAATAGCCTAAAAAGTATCCCTGTGTGTCAACAATATGCTAGAACACTTGCGGGAAAAATGCAGAAGGCGGTTGTCCTTGGGTCGCTCCGTGTTCTTAGGGTGTTACTGACCCTCACCTGCATGTGTCATTATTCTTTTTATTTGATCGAGAACACTTTTCATTATTTTCTTCATTGTTCTTTTCACATACGATTGTAGAGTAAAAATTTGTCCCATGGAGGGGGGGGGGGAGGGTGTAACACTAATGTTAATAAATATTCTACTAGACTAATAGCAATAATTTTAAGGGAGTGAAAAACACATTTTCGAAAAAGAAAAATTTAAATAAATGCCATTTGTTTAAATAATTAATCATTAATTATCTAATGATAATAAATATTTCACTAGACCAACAGCAATAATTTTATGTAAAAAATACGAGAATACAGTGCTCAAAAGGTCGATTTTATGAAGAACTGACATTTTTGTTTTAAGGGTTGTTTTCTGGTACTCGTGGGTATGTGTTAGGGGTGTCAAAGCCATATGTCTAATAAATAAAATTCTTCGTTGGATAATTCTGCACAGGCCCCCATACGAAAAATCGAAAAATAAAAAATTAGTGAATTTCTTTTTTCTGATTTTGAATGAAATTGGGAGGATAGTTGCTCCCTAAAAAAAGCGTTTTTGAGCCACCCTGGTGACCACCCATTTCACCATCGTGAGTGTGATTTACCGCGGTTTTACTGAGAGTTGGTGTCATGTTTAGATGACAGTTGCTCCCAGTGGGACCATGCGGTGATTATTCAACCCTTTTATATACATTATAACCAAGTTTTTCAACTTTCCTCGTGTGCTTAACAGTTAACCACGACCTGGCCGGGGATGACCCAAGAAGGTAACCGGACTATAAAATGGCTGCCACTTACCTGCCTTCATCAAATTAGCACTGTAGTATAGAAGGCGCCAGATAGAAGTATCCCTATCCGAGAAAACACTACTGATTAAAAATTCGTGATACTACTACTACTATATATTAAATGAATCAAAATAAGACAACGAGTTTGTTAGCGAGTCTGAAATGATTGCTGTTCACTCATTCAAAGAAAAGAAAACCCATTAGAAATCTATCTACCTGAGTCGCGTAGAGACACGGAGAAATATCCGAGGAAGAACCCGCGCTTTACTCAAAATGGTGGTCGAAAACACTCGCGCTATGCTCTCCCGCCATCCCACGTCGTTGCACTGTGGTCACGCCTGGCCTGCTGCAGGAAGACGTTCGCCATATCTTTACTGTGGTCGGATCCTGAGCTGAACGTGTCTGCAGATGGTGATCCACGAAGGAGTCTCCGGCAGTCCACCACACTACCCAAGTTTCCACTACACCTGCTTCACTACGCGATTTCACCACCCGTGTGGGTCAAGCGTAGAGGCAGAGAAGGCCCGTAAGAAAGGCGAAGAACAAGCCGCCTACCATGCAGCCATCTGGCTAGGTCTACACCATTCTGTCATTTTATTTTAATATTCCTTTTTAATAGCTCTCAAATGCTAAATTAGTTTTCGTCTGGGATCGGTCCACCCGCCTCCACCGTCAAGCCTTCTGATACCGCGCCAACTGACTTCATTTGCCCTGCTCCACCTTCGTTCAGCCAGTCTCCACCAGGCTTTGTTGCAGGGCTGGTTGGGTCTGTTACGGTGACCCGTCCTTCGCTGCCACTCGCTGATGGTATTCGAGCTACTGCACCGTGTTGCTCGTGCCTGGCCAATAGTTTCGGTAGCCACTCTTGGTTCTTAGAACATGGCCGTTGGTTGAGCTAATGATCGGCCGGTGCTGCCTCTAGGAAGCGGCGCGGAATCGTTGCGCTGTCACGACAGTGTCTGGCCCTATTACCTATGGTGGTTGGCGGACGGCTGATTCACGGTGCTGTCTGCTCGATGTTTATGAACTATCAAACCGGCTACGTGTCGCTGTTTACCGATGTTTCCCTTCCTGCCTTTCGCTAGATAAAGTAAAATATAGGGGTTCATGTCTGTCGTCGCTTCCGGTGTGAAAGCCTGGTTCTCCTCCTGCCACCTTCCGTGTCGACACCGTCACTCAGGATCCTAGTTAGTTGCCGAATAACTTAATCTACCTTATTATCTAAGCTGGAGGTATTTGCTTGATGGTGATTTTTCTAGACCAGTCCGCGTGGCTTTAATGGTCTATGGTTTTGACTTCGGCGAGACCCCGGGATGTTTGTTTGTTTTACAAATTTTGTCTCGAAAACTTTATTACAATAATATATATATATATTTAAATTTTATAATTTTTATGTAAAAAGTTTGAATTGTGATGTATAAATATCAATTGAACACTTATCATTAGTGGAAAAGATTCGAGTAAGCTTAAGAGATATTTAGAAGTTTCGAAAAGATTTCAACTTGGTTCTTTACTTGTAAATATTTCAAAGAATTTTAAACAAATTGTAAATTTTCGAACATTACACAAACAATTAATAATTTATCAAAATTCGAGTAAGTTTAAGAGATATTCAAAAGTTTTGAGATAATAGAAAAATAATTTAAACTCTAGAAGATTTTAAACACAAAATTTAGAAGATTTTTGACTATTTTATAAGGCTTCAAAAGTATAAAAAAATTAAAAAGATTTCTAAGAAAATTGAAAATGACTTTTTATTCTGAATCATTATTTTCAAGAGAATATTTAAAAGTTTGCTTCGAATGATTTTTTGATAATTTTATAAAAATTTTTAATTATTCTCATTGATATTTAGGAGTTTTGCAATAATTCGAAAATAATTCTAAATTTGAATTTATTCCGAAAAAATTATAGCAAAATGTAGAGTTTTGACAATTTTGAAGCTTCTTTAGTGTCTTGAAAGGTATAAAGATAATACAGCAATTTTCTTAAAATAACTGGGGAAAATTGTAATGATTGTTTATTTTGTAAAAATAGATTTAAGAGAATACTTAAAAAGATTTCAAAACAAACACAGGTTTTGATCTATAATGACAATTTCATAATTATTAATTTTCTAGGCATAAGATAAAGTAATTAATTTTTTAATATAAAAATGTTTAGTCTGAAAAAAATTATAATCGTTCAATTTTTATTTTATCTGACATGAAATTTCTGAAAGTGATATAATTTCGTAAATTTCCAAATTTATTAATTTATTCTTGAATTTAAAGAATTAAATATGAGAGCGTAAATTTATATATTTTGAATCGTCGAACTGTTCATTTTATAAAATTTTTGATTTTGCAGTTCACGGCGTTTAATGGAAAATTGTACACTTGAAATGTGTTAGAAACTTTCATTTTATATCCTTAAATTATTGAGCCTTTGAATAAAAAATTGATAAGCGGAAACTCAAGAGTTCAAATCTTTCAATTTTAATGATCGTCAAAAATTGTTGAGCATCGGGAAAACAACAGCAAATGTCTAGGAATTTTTTTTCTTAAATAAAACGGCCATCCTTTTATCAGTTAAAAAATTATGGCAAATTTTTCATATGTATAGTTTTTACTAGTCAATAATAATGCATACTCGTGGCTGGTTGCGATCATGCACTCTAGAGGGCCGTGCTATGGTGTGCTCACCGCTGTATCGTAGAAAGGAAGCAAGGGTCGTACGCTGAGTGCACTGACTTCGCTGACCTCTCTCTTGATTGATCGCTTGACTACTCGTGATTACTTACTATTTTTCGTTGAATACTAATTACTCGATCACGATTTCAGTATGGTTAAAGAGATTTTTCCTGATTTCAGACGGCTGTGGTACGAAAACTCCATGACTATGGCTAGATTTAAGGTTTTTAATTTTAAGGACTTCTTTTGTTCGTTTTTTTTATTTTTTTGTAACGATCCGGACTCGTCGAAACATCGTGGGACATCTAGGGACTTCTGTCGACTTTGAAATTCAATTGGGATGCCTCCTGGAATGGCAAGATTCTATCGACACACATTTCAAGGATCATGTTAGGATGCCGGCCAGTCTGAAAGTAACGCTGCAAGCTACGGGAAATCTGGAAAGACTTATTTACCTGGCGTAGAATCTTTTTGGAAACTTCATGAAGAGAAATTTCTGCGACAATTACCAACATGACTAGGGACTCTCAGTACGCAATTCCCTTTGCACGTCGGATGATACCAATTGGTTCGCGCTTCGCTTAACACGTGTTCCCATTGCTAATGGAATTTGAAAACTCTCAAAGTCTAATATAAAAACGGTGTCACATGTGTTCGAGGAAGAAGTTCACTAACTTACCCTTTGTTTATTGTATAAATGTTTGGTGAAATATTGTAAATTTTATTATTTTATTTATGAAATGCTTTTTTTCCCATGTGAATTTTTTTTGTGAACATAATTAAATTGCGACCCAGTCGAAAGTTGCTTCAAAAATGTTTTATCTCTAGAATTTAACCCTTGCCACGTTCCCCTTTACGGACAATTTAGCTAAGCCCCAGTTAAGTTTTTGTTCCGGAATTCTGATTCACCATGGAGTGAGCCCCCTTTTTTGTGAGTTGACCAAAATGTGGAATTTTAAAGAACTGTGCCCCAGTCGAGATTCATTATAATTTTTGTTATGAGCTCAAAAATGGACTTACACTCACTTTTACTCAAATTCTATGAAGTAGGTATCATTAAAGTGCCATTATGAACTCTCCCTTACTCCGTCCCTTTTTAGTGAATCTTACAAGAACTTTGAGCTATGATAATTGTGCATATTTTTAATTCTGCGTATTTTTAACTGCGTATATTCTTTCGACTGTATACATTTTTCTTTTTGCGTATCCATAAACTTAGTGAGATGATTAGTTTTTCTTTGGTTATTATGTAGGGTCAATTTAAGAAATGCTAGTATGATTCTGTTACTCACTTTTGAAAAATCTTTCGTGACATCTTGTCTATTTCAGTATGACCGTTTTTGTGGTGCTCGTAGTCATTATTGAAATGAATTTAGTGCAAATTGCTCGGATTCATTACTGGATTTTGGAAATCTACATAGTACGCTGTATATTGTGTTATTTTAGAATTTAGCTAGAGGTGTGAGTTTGACTATTACTAACAGAATAAATTAGGCTGTGACTAGTCATGGGTCATTTCTAATTCAGTGATGTTAGTCTATAGTCGGTTTTGAGGTTAGGTTTTGATCGTCACTAGATTTCCGAAACTGAGGCCATGAAATTTATTGATTTTCTTTTGAAATCGCCTGTCATGGAGTTCCGGGCCGAGAAGCCTAACTTTTCAGACATATTTCATATTTTGAGTTCCGTTTAGGTTAGGATTTAAGATTTCTTATATATTGTGAATTACTCGAGGCCTCGTCGATTTTTTATTTATGTCGAGAATAATGTATAATTAGACACCCCAATTGTTTCAAACTTTATTCAATTAAATAAATTACCATTTCTGCTCTCCTATGAGTATAGAGGTATTTATTTTTGCGGTATTGTGAACCCTCTTTATTGGCGGAACACGCCCAACTACCGAATCTGAGCTGAACGTGCGAAAAGCCGGCACACTTTGTTCTTTAAATTAAGTTTAGTCTCTCCTTTTTTGAGATATTTCTTTCACTATTTTGAAATTTGGATTTTAAGAATTAAAGTGGCCCAGTATAGGCGTGGCGCTCAACGGAACCTTGTTAAGTGTAGAGTATCTTGTCGAGTAGAATCTGGGTTTTTTTTTAAGATAATCAGGAACACAATTCTCGTACGCCAAAGTATGAAGACTTTGCATTCTTTTGAGAAGTATTTCAAAATTTTATAGAAAATATTAATAAATTCTTTTAACAAAAGATTCTGAAAGAAAGATCCCTCAACAGAATTTTGAATAAATGAAATTCTGAGGAAGTACCCAATTAACCTCCAATTTTTGTGAATCTGAAGACACGGAAAATGTTGAGAATAAAATCTTGTTGAATACTACAAATTATTTGCGCTTGACAGTACCTTCGAAATTCTTAGCTCTTGATTTCAAGTCCGATTTTTATTTCTTGAATATTACTTAAACATTTGGTAGTACGTCATCGCTATTGTCCACAAGAATCAAGTATAGATAGTAACGTCTTTGTTTATCGACTTGATTATACTTAAGCAAAAGAGGTGATCACAATAACACATCTGATTTGTGAGTACATCCACTAAATCAGGAGAAGTTAATTTTAGAACTAGTTAATAGGGTCTTACTGGTCGATGGTACTGTAATCATCTTACGCGAAAGACTTTTTACATTCGGGTGCGCTTTTAGAGAGGAAGTCGAATATGTAGATCCGGCGTTGAACAAGAATAGCCAAGTGGATTATTACTAAATGATTCACATGCAACTTACTGTTCGAAAATTGAAAAGACAAAAGACTCGGAAGAAAAACTTAGAGGACTCGAATATATTAAAATTCAGAGTAAAATCAGACAAAGTGGGTCCACAAGTTGAGGAGAAAACGCGGACTTTCTAGAATCGCGGAATGCTAAATTCGCAAATAAATCCGGTAAAAACCGAGTGATAATAGGGAGATAACGATTGACCTTGGGGATACTCCGGGAGATCAAGCAGCTTATATAGATTCTCGAGGAAGGGCGAATAGCAAATCAACTATACGATCTCAAATACCGAACTAAAAATCCAAAGCCTCTTTAGGACTAAGGTACCCATCCTCAAGTTAGCCCAGGTCGAGATCATTCAAATGCAAGAAAAAACCGTAAAAGTCAAAACGTCGATTATTCCGATGACGAATTTTTTGAAAATGAGCAAAGTTATGATAGGAGGGAGACTAGGTGTCACGTAAACACCGATCTTTTTTTTACGATCCCTACTATCGAGATAGTCGTACTGAGCATCGTAAAAGTCGCTACCGTGATAGGTTTGATTTCCACTTTTAGTCGCAAAGATATCCTGAGAATAGTCATTGGTCTAGATATGATAATTATACTGAGAATCAAAAATCCAGGAGAGGAGATACAGGACAAACTAGGAATAATAATCGATTTTTCGGTAATAGTTCACGGCGCGAGAGTTACTCCCATTTAGGTTATAGAGACTCAAGTCCATCGAAGAAATGTACGAAATTTAAGGGTTCCCAAAAATGTATACATTCAAGGCTCACTTATATTATAAAAATTGAGCATAATTGGAAATCGAAAAAGAACCTAAAATTCCTGTGTTTGCAAATAGATTGTCAATCGAAAAAATCTGGATTGAAATTTCTCAATCTATCAAATAATAGTTTTTATTATGGGAATGCTCTATTTTTATTGAGAAAGAATCATTGCAAACCAAGAAATTTGTCTTTAAAGGTCAAGCAACTTTGACAAAGCATATTTCCATGTTTTCAATATTGATTAAAATTTGATGAATGCAAGCTCAAGCTTATTCTTTTACGAATCCATGCATACCATACAGGTGTAGTTTCCACCTGAAAGATTGAATTTTCAATAAATAATAAAATAATAAATAATAATATTTTTTAACCAACAAAGATTAATTTTCAAGCAAAAGAAAATGTCTACAGCAGTTCTAGATTTAACTAAATAGTTTAATTATTAACCTGAAATTTGATTTTGTAACCACGAAGAATAATTTTCTGCCGAAAGTACTAATTATCATCAAAGTACATAAATTTGTAACAACACTTTTGAGTTTTCTACTGCAAAAAGTCGAATGTTGTATCATTTAAATTAAACGAAAAAGACAGATTTTTAACAAACTTGTTTTATCCTTAACAAAATATATCAATTTTAAAGAAGGAAAATCAATATTATACCTAAAGAGACCAATTTTCAGCAAAAGTTTACTTTTAAAACAAATGGCTTAATTTGCTACCAAATTCTTAAATTTTTCAGACAAAAAGAAGAATTTTCTTTAGAACAGTAGAATTTTCAGTTCGAAAATATGAATTTTTAACAAAAAATGTTAATTATAAAGAGATTGTTGAATTTCCACCACAATGATGAATCCTAACAAACATATTCATTTTCAGCAAGCCAAATTAATTTTTTACCAAATACTTCCATTTTTAAACAATATATCGTTCACTTCTGAAGAAAAACTTAAGCTTTATACCAAACTAGTTTCATTTTCAACCGAAAATACAAATTACCAAAAATAAAGTTAATTTTCATCCCAACAGTTGAATTCTAAACTAAAACAATTGACTTTCCATCCAAAATTTAATAGGTCAATTTGCACTCGAAGAATTAATTTTTATGCGACAAAAGTTAATTTTCAATAAAATAGTTAGAGAAGGGTCTCCGGTTGTGCAGCAGGTTTTGTTTATTTTCCATAACTTTTTAACGGATCATCCAATTTTGATGGTAGAGATACCATTGTAAAGCTAATGTCAAGATATAACTTTTTTCCGAAGAAAGTATATTGACCCATTTAAAACAGAAAAATTATGACCAATTTCTGGAAGATAGTTTTTTTGGTTAAACAAAAGTTTGTGCCCGGTTGTTCAGCACTTCAAAAAATCCACTGCAATTGGAAAAATAGGAAGTAAAACCAATATATATTTAAAAATAAGAGATATTGTAATTATTGTAGAAGTCTTTAACAAGTTGGCAGATGGAATTGAATGAAAAATTATCCTTGACCGAGTCAAACCAACCTCGGATTCGGATTCTGCGACCCCAAAAACGTAAAGAAATGTTTATCTTGTCTGGCGGACAACACTTTTTTTTTCGTGTGCGTATGTAATTATTCATATATTCCTTAAAGATTTTTGCATTGTTAATTTGACGAAAACCTTTACACTGTATATTAAAAAAAATATTTTTAAAAATATTAAAAATGATTGTAGCTAAAATTAACAACAAAATTATATAGCGACTTGCATTTGATGAACATATTAGTTTTCGCGAGAAAAGTTGCAGCGTAAGAGATTGTTTTTAAAAATTTTAATTTTTTAAAATTAAAATGTACTGAATTTTTTGTTATCATACATTTTTGCAAAATCCTACTATACTGAAAATTGTCGTGAAAGGATGCTTTCGAAATCTCATCTACTGATACGGAGTATTAATTCTTTTCAACCTATCAGTAGTGATATTGAAAAAAATTATTACCATACAACGAAAAAATATATACTATCTCTTTTTCGTTATACCTCAATCTTCAATTTTGATTTTCTCGGAATAGGATTTTTTTTTTGATCAAACCACTTGTTTTTATTATTAAAAAATAATTTTTTCATTACACCAAATGAAAGAAAAAAATGCAAATTTAGTTAGAAACAAACTAAAATGGCAATAAATAATACAAATTGCATCACCAAGGCACTATCACGGACCCAGTTCTCGGTCAGGACCTAATTTTCGGTCAAATCATTCCGAAAACACTATAGTTTCTGCTTAATAAAGTTTGATTTCACGGGAGAAGCGAGCGCGCGTGAAAGAATGTCTGAAGCTAGGAAACTCTGTCGAAGGTTGATTCGTCGCAGCGCGGCTATATTCAGGCGTAATGAAACCCGCTGGGGACTCCGCATGTTTTCAACTATATTTGCTGCTTTTGTAATTAAATACTTGTATTTATTGACGATTATATTCTTAGTTAACAATATAAAAATATTTTAAACGCTTATTTCAACCTTTTCTTGTAAAAAATGGATGACCGCTGATTGGGTACAGTTTCTACATGAGTGTACAATTTTCGGTCTGGAAAAAATATTCTTTCAGACTACTAATACTGATGGAACCTTCAAAAATATGTGTCGAGTCTTAGCATATCACTAGTAGTAATGCATTATAATAATTCCAAAGTTTATTTCAAGTTGTTTTTTTTCAAAAATGTATGAGTTTAAATGCATGGTTTTCAGGTTAGACTGCACAGTCAGAACATACCACTCATCTTTTTCAGTACTCAGTTAAACTTAAATTGACTCAACTACTACTTACTATCTCTCTGGTTCGAATGAAACTCTGAAAGCTACCAGTAAGAAATATAAAATACCATTCTCAACCTTATTGAGCAAGCGAAATGATAATCTCAGCTGAATGCGAGACCAGGCCCGCCAACGGTTCTAAGCGTTAACGAAGGGAAAAAAATCCCAAAAAAATACACCAATCACGAACGGACGACCTGTGAAGCGCTGGTATCGCAACTTTCTGTGTCGTCAGCCGGATCTTAAATGGTTCAGAATATGTCAGGAAGAAGAGCTGCTGTAATTAAAACAGGTTTACGTCATTGGTTTAAAAGTGTTGAAGAACATTTACAATTGAAAGTTCTTACAAATTTGAAGCCGGGGCAGGTGTTCAATTGTGGGGAGTCTGCGTTTTTACTGAATCCGAAACAAAAAACTGTGCTGGCGTATAATGATAAAAAAACTGCTCATAACTACGATGGGTCACTTGTTCAAGATGAGAGTCCAAAGAGCTTATCTGAAACTCAAAATATGAGTACGGACAGTGGATTGACACTCGAAAATTAGGCTGCGGATGAATTTTACATGGATCTGAGTATTCGTATGAAACCCTTACTCGAAGAAGACTTATCTGCTGAAAAAGAGCCATCGCTTGTTGAAAATCTAGACGAAAATCGAAATCTATCACTCGCTGAAGATTCCACCAAAGAAAATGCTTATCCTAACATACAAACTGATATGGATCTTCAATCAAATAAAATGGATAAGTTTATTTTTTCAATTTTCTGAGCTTTAAAGTAGTATTCATCAATTTTTTTACAAAATAATGTAACGCTTACATGTTTTACAGAGAAGAGGCAAAGAATACAGATTAAAAAATTGCGGGTATTTTTCCCACTATTTAGTGGGAAAAAATCTACATTTTTGTTGGGAAAATTATTTTCCCCAAGATTTGGGGAAATTATTTTCCACAAGATTTGGGGAAATTTTCCTAAAATTTAGGAACTTCGATAATACCTACAATTTTTGGGGAAATTTCCCTAAACGTAGGGTAATTTATACGAAAGTCTTGGTCAGTATGGTCAGGAAGATATTTCGCCCTAAAATATTCAAGTAACTAGCAAAATATTTTGAATAATTTTACAGATTTTTTTAGAGAAAAGATTTATTAATGTTAAAGTCATCTTAAACATTTTTAATAAATGATTATTAAATTAATAATTTTGTATGCAAAATAAACTTTTTATAAAAATAATGATTGTATATATATGATACATATATATGTAGGTGAAAGATGCCCACCGGAAGTCATAGGACTCTAAATTTGTATAGATGCTTATTTCAAATTGATCTGAAAGGTTTGACATGTGTAAATAATGTATAATCCTTCAGGTAGTTGAAATTGGAAAGAAAACAAGTTTTTGATTAATCAGTTAAGAATAGTATACTGCTATCCATTCACGATAGGAAGGCCCCTTCAAAACAGCTGCACATTTTTGTAATTTGCTCGGAAGAAAAAAATCGCATAAAACACAGCTTATACCGTAATAAAGCTTACTTTATTTTGCTTCATACAAGTCTCCGTTTGTTTATGTAAAAAAATTGGTTCGGAAAATATCCTTCGCGAAAGAATGAAAGCCGTCTTTTTTTCGCGTCACTCTATCCTTGCTTTACTTTCGATGTCGACATCTTTGAAACGAACGATGTAAAAAATTTGAAAAAAAAACCATGAAGATGCTTTCATATTTTGAATATATTTAATGATAAATAATGGTGGAAGACAAATTGGATGGTAGTGTGGGTGTGAGGGCACGGTGGGATACCATAAATGAAGAGTCTACTCATTGAAAAGAGATAGCTACTGCACCAAAAACAGGAATAGATACTTTCATCCCCAAAGGCGTAAATATGGGGGCAATTTTCACCTTGTGCAGCATTTTGTCCGTCTGTCCGTTTTTTCAAAAAGCGCCATGAAGGCATATTTTTTTAGGAAAGTACACTATTTCAAGGGTGTAGTCATACATTTTCAGGTTAAAATAATTAAAATTGCGTGATTTATGAATTTTTAAGTAAAAAACCCATTTTTTCATTAATTTTTTTAACAAATTTAAAATAAATAAATGGCTATAAAATCAACTCTACCTTATAAACAATACCTTAAACTATGTCCGATAATTTTATTGAGACAAAATATTCAATAGGGGTTAAACAATACATGATTAGCTACGCTGGGGTTTTAAACACCCACAATGGCACTTTACCGTGATTTTTACCATTTATGCACTTTGAGGGTCAATAGGTTTTGAAGAGTATTTTAAGTAGTATACTATTCAGCACGGTACTGTTCAGATTTCGCTACCATAGATTGCGGTTTTGGGCTGGCAGCTTGGGAGAAAATCCGCAAGGGCGCGACGTGCCGCCTCTCTCGCAACAGAAATGACTCGTCGAGTATTTACGAGAGCTGTCCACATGGAACTGAGACTACCGTGACCAACATGACGGTTCCTTTAGAACGCAGCTCGTCCATTGCTACAGTCGAGCTGAACTTTCTTTTTTATTATTAATCTATAAATTTTGAGGAATTTTAGCTACATAAATTCGTGAATTTTTAAGCGTAGGATATGTTCCCCATCAAATCTTGGGTAAATTTCAGCTCTTTTAAATATTCAAAAAAAGTGTAAGGAGATTTCCGTAAATAATGAGTATTTTCACTAACTTTTAAGCAATATTCCACAAGTTTAAGGGAATTTTCCCTCTTTAAAGTTCGGAAAAATTACAGAAAGTTTAGTTATTATTACACAATAAGATAGGCAATCTTCCCTATCAAATCTTGTTAAAAATTCACCACTTTTTGGTTAATATTCAACACGGATGTTTATGGAATTTTCCCTATTAAACTTTGGGGCAAACTCCCAAAAATGTGTGGAAATTAGCGTCAACACAATTTTGGGGAAAATTCCCCAAGGTAATTTTTACAGTGTACCAACACCTCTTACAAAATGTTTCTTTTGGCCATCAAGAAAAGTAGATGAATAAAAAAAAATGAAAAACCTTATTACCTACGATCGCAACTGCTGATCAGTGGGGATCTTATCATACACAAAAAGAAAAAGAAAAAGCTAAGGCCGAAGAAGAAAATAATTGAGAAGGACCGCAAGTTTGTTGAAAGTTAAAATCAAACAAGAAAAGGACAAAGAAAAGGAAAGGTTGAATGAAGAAAGGGAACGAAAAGCTTTAGAAAAAAATCGAAGAGAAAAAAAGACAGCTCAAATCTGAAACTGGAGTATCGAAAGAAAAAGTTTCTCAGAAAAAAGTCAATGAAATGTTTAAAGTATTATTATGATACGTACTGCTTATGTGAGAGATATGCTTTGAGAGTTTAAGCAATATTTATTACACATTTATTCTAGTATAGACGATGAGACGAATTGTTATACTAGATAATTTTAAATGTAACCAAGAAAGTTTTCACTTTGAGTTTTTTAGTAAATAAAATTTAACTATAGCATTTTTAAATAATTATACACATATCAATTTATTACTAATTTACAATGTTGGAATCACACATTCAAATTCCGCGGCCGAGAGCTGGATCCGTGGCGGTGTATGCCAGGGGCGTCATCTTCGATCTATTGTAATCAACACTGTATACGAAATCCAAAGCATTGTAAGTATCTTCGAGGTGCTCAATACTTGTATATGATCTTGAAAAATGAGGCGAGTGTTGGGAGATGTCAGGCGACTGTGTCTCTTGATTTACCTAACTATCGAATAAACTTTAACGCAGCAAAAATGAATATCTCTTCCACTGTGGATAAACTTTCATGCAATGTAGAGGAAATAATAATGTTTAGTTTTGGAAATCTATACTGTCTGTAAATATGGGAACTTGAATCTGCATTATTACATTTCACCAATATATGGCCCATATATCACAATTGTACTCAAAAGTTTGGTAAATTTTCATAACCAACTTTTATCCATGTAGTATGTGGGCAACTGGTATTCACATAGGAGAGACTTTTATTTTTCAATTTTCGGACGACTCTTTAGTGAATTGTCTTTGTTCTTACTCAATTTCAATCATTCCGTCACGAAAATGAAATGAATTACAGGTAAATCGTCATTTTGTCTTACCAACTCTACCAGTCTAACCTTTTATTTTTAGACCTGCCTAAAACAGGAATCAATAGGATTAATACAATTTAGATTTCTTTGGAAATAAAAATAAATTATTATTACGATGTTGTATTTTTTAATTCGATTAGGAAAGAAATTTGTAATATTCAGAAAGAGTAAAGTGTTAAAGCATTGGGAGAGAAGTTGGAAAATTTTGCACAAGTTAAATAGCGGGATATACGAAAACATTCGAAAGGAAGTCGTAGAGTGGGACATTTGGTAAGACTCAAAAATATTCGGTAAGTGGTACAGCTCCACGTTCGGAAAGAAATCCGAAAAAAGGATGACATACATTTCAGAAAGACTCAGATTCACTGGTCTTTCCAAACACTTTCCGAAGTCTTTCCGAAATGTTCCTTCCAAACCTTTCCATTTGTTCCGCTAGAAAACACGACTCTAATTACAAATACTTTTGCTTACCTTTTATCATCAATTGTCAGTAAATTTAGTAGAATGCCAAAAATTTAAAAATCCAAGAAAAAACATACAAAAAATAGGAGGTTAATCATTTTTTTTTCAGGTAATTCAGCGAGTGAAACAAATATGTCTCGATATGGAAAAACTGAAGTATGTCTGACGCTCACAAATAAATTCGAAGTTCCAGAAAACGAAGAAACGAATTTAAATAAATTGTTTATCAAAACGAAAGAGCTTCTAGTTTCTGTTTTACGATTTTTGAAAGGCAACAATTTAGTTGAGGCTCTAGAAGCGACTTCTTCACCCATTCAAGAAAAACTGTATGATATCCAGTACTCTTCTTCAATACCTGCGTTAAACGTAGTTCACAACAGGTAAAATTATAAATCCTATTTCAGATATTAACATAATATTATCAACGTAATTGGAAGTATTCTTGGACTAGTCGCAGCATATTTTTGCTCCTGGTAAAGGACGTAAATGATACTTTAGCAGCAAGGGTGACCCTGTATACACCTTTATTCCGCCGGGATTCTAGAATTAAAGGTATAGCACAAAGGTTTCTTAACCGCAGTGCTAAGGGACTTAAGTGGACAAGGCAGTAATAATAATAGTCCGAAATGGCCGAACTATTATGAAATTTTATTGTATTATATTGCAGCTTAATTGTAAGCCTAGAAATGATCAACCTATTATTTGATCATTATAAATAAATTTGGTAAAACACTGCATAATTAGAATGGTTCTCGACAAAATAGTTCTTTGTGTGGGAAGTGAAAAGCAAGGTTAATTTCGTGAGTGTGAATGTAGCAACACGAGACGCCGGCTAGTGATATAAAGTTTATAAACAAACGAAATCAGCGTTTCGCACCTGCCGCACATAATATTTTTTATTAAATCCTCATCTTGTAAAAGTTCGATGGAAAACTCTAACTACCTAGAAAAGAAAAAGTACGCGATTATGAAAGTTTAACACTGAACCAAGACTGCAAAACGTGACTGCACATCAACTGTCATTGCTTGGCCCTGTCAGTTTCTTCCGCTAGAGCTAGAGAGCGCGGTCAGTGTATTTTTTATACCTTCTTTGCCTCTATATAACCATGAATCATCGAGGTCTTGGCGGAGGTGTAATGAAAAATTCTTTATTTTTGTTTTTAGTACTTTAAATTGGCAGGCCCGTCATAATTTGAAACTAGACATAATTAGCCAAAATATATTAAGATTATTATAAAAAAATGTTTTATTAACAATTTCTAAGTGTAGTTATAAAAAAAAGCTTTGATGATGTGGTCCAATTTAGATTATATGAACCAAATTAAGGGAACCTTAATTCGGAACAATTACCCATTATCTCATGTAAAAGTTATTATTAAAGAAAGAATGTTCAGACCTAAGTTTTTTTATGATTTTGTATTTCTGTTCAAAGCTTACTTTCGTTGTACCGTTTACGATTAATTTTAATGCCATCCAACTCTAGATTTTCTATTTTATGTTTACTACTTGTTATTTCTCTCCAGGTGAAATTTTCGAAAATATCGAGGATGGAGTCCTAATTCCTGAACAATGATAGGTATGCTCTTTTCTGAATTTCGAGTTTGAACACGTCTTCAGGCTCTGGGCTTTCGCCCCCACCTTTAAACTTGGTAAATCTCTCTCTCCCTAGAGAAACTTTTAAACGACGTAACCAAACGTCAACGTGCGTTAGACGAATTAAAACAACCATTTTTATAAGCATTCTCGATATAGGTGACTGTATCGAAATTAGAACTACACACACGTTAATATGTTCCCTGTTTCTTCAAATAGAAACAATTCCTTCGTATTTTTGATGGCCCCGAAAGGGGCCGAGGGTTTCAATAATTAACAATCGAAAGAGTGAGAATGTTACAGGGGTACCTTTTGGTCTGATTGACCAATAGACTGTAGTAGTTTTGCGAAGATGTAACTCTGAGTGCGAAGGAGCCAAGGGTCTAGTTCTTTCATGTCTTCTAGTGGATTTCGTTAGCTTACTGGGGTTTGCTGGTAGGGCCTTTTTCCCGCGGCTTGTCTAAACAGTTCCCAGGAGTTCAATGGCTTCATTCCACTGTGCTATATCCTTGGAGGCATAGACGGAGCGAGCATTACCTTTAGAAATTTCTTTATCATAAATTCATGGAACTCCCAATCCCGAATTTTACCCGGTGACCTTCGATGTCCACAGGGTAAACCAATCCCTCTGGAAGAAAAGACAAGCCGCGTTTTGGTTTTAGGAATAATGTGTGGGATGTCTTCCGGACCATCAGCGAATATGGTAGACAGCCTGTCGGTGGTGAAGATGAGGGTCTACTCGTGATGGGAGACACATCGTCGAAGATCGGACACGGCCCGTTTCTTCTTGGTGATGGTGTTCTTGTCGATGAGTCGGTCGGAAATCCGTAATCCTGTTGATGATGGTAGTCTCCATAGGAGGCGATGTAATTAGTACGCTCCCTGCAAACTTGCAGTTCTGTCTCATGTCATCCCAGGATGGCCCGGGTCCTATTTTGGCAAGGCTAAACCCCATAACGAAGAAATTCAACGGTTGCGTGATCAGGGGGTTTCTTCGCTCAAAAATCTGTGAGAATGAGACCCGGAGGGCATTACAAACTGACTACTGTTTTGAGCGGTTCTGATCAGGGACCGAAAGGTCCAAGATCGTATGTAGTTCAACTATGGGCACGAGGCCCGTGAGAATTTCCTGGCTCAGCAATCAGCGAGAATGAAACCCGGAGGGCATTACAAATTGAATACTGTTGAGCGGTTTCGGATCAGGGACCGAAAAATCTAAGATCGTATGGATTTCAACTATGGGCACGAGGCCCGTGAGAATTTCCTCGCTCAGTAATCAGTGAGAATGACACTCGGACGGCATTCCATTCAGGCGTTCAACAAAATTAAATTTTCTTTGAAGAGAGCAGATGAAACATGTCCGACAGGCAATAAAATTTCAATATAAAATATGAAGCAAGTAGTTCTTTATTTCTTTTAACTCCCTAGGCAGAAAGAGAGAGCGCTGGCGGTATCGTTGATCGTGACATTACTTGAAGCGTCGAAGAGCGGATTCCAAATAAGTCCGTGTGGTGTACCGGGTGAAGGCCAAGTGAAGATAGTGGCACGAACGCGCGTCTTTATGCATGACAGCGAGAGGTACGCGCCATAGCTTGTCTCGATTCTCCCACCCCGGCTCATGTGTGTTCGCGGATTCGGCCCATATTCTGACTGTGGGGCCCGCGCACCAGTGACATTACTGGTCGTTGGTGTGTATTCTCAGTTCGCTGATCTAATCTCTCTCCGCATTACAAAATCTTAAAGTCTTAAAGATATAATAATTCGTTGCTAACTTTTGAATAACCATGGAATATAATATAAAAAGGGAAAATAAGGTAATAATATTAATATTATTTTTGATATTAATCAATAAAATGGTTATCATCATTTTACACGTATTGAAAAATTAGAAAACCGAATCAATTATTAATATCAATACACAACATTAACAACCATAAATAATTATTATTACGAACATGATAAAGCATTGATTAATTGTTCATTAATACCAATATAATATCATACTAACATTATATTAATTATAATCCCGATTTAATACCATTAACATGAATATAATCGTTTATTAATATTGATTTAGTTTGAAAACAACTATTACCACCATTTCAAATTTCCGATTCAATTGTAAGGTCGTAACATTTCAATCCAACTTGCCTTCCTTAATTTAATTATAATACTTTTTCTGAGATACTGATAAATGATCAGTTTATAAGCACTATACGAGAAAATTCTACTTGGAATCTAACTATTCTGTAAGACAAGTTTAGGAATAGAACCGAAATGACTGATTATAGATAAGCCGACTGGGAAAGCAAGGCTCGTCCAGGTGAGAGTTGGGAATTCCAATCTGCAAAACTAATACATATGATAATCACAAGTGATAGTTTTCAAGAGACAGAATTCTCGGCTCTCCCTTTTTGTGCATAGAAGATGTATATCAACGTTTAAAGTGGAAAGAACATTTATAATCAAACGAGGTTCCAGTGATAGAGCAGTTACTTGAATTCGTACAGGCGGCAATTGGCCATTTAAATCGCAATCAAATTTTAAAAGACATTTCGGTTTATTCAATCCAGACCCGTGCGTTTTGTCATCTTTGTAAGGAAGCACGTTTCACTTAAAACTGTGAAAAATTATTAAATGCTATCTTTCAGGAGCGTCTTAATATCGTAAAAAATCTACTTCTCTGTTGTAATTTTCTCTGGTCTAACCATACCGTAGAAACTTGCAATACATCAGGAAAATAAGTCAACAAAACCACTTCAAACAAATTATGCCAGTTTACACACTACTATATCGTCTCAAGTCTTATCATCGACCGCTATCGTGCTTATCATAGATCACAAGCACAATCCCCAATCATGCAGTGCACTTCTTGACAACGGTTTGCAGGTCAGCTTGATCAGAGAAAAAGTAGGTGCGAAATTAGGTCTCGAACAACGAGAAATCGAAAATCGAGCCGGCGGAGTGAATCAAATGAGCTCTAGCGTGAGTAAAATAACGCAAACAACGATCCAGTCGCGATTAAATAAATACTCAGCTAATATTATCTTCCTTGTAATACCAAAGGTCAATGACTACGCACCAAGCGAACCTTTCAAAAAATGGACGAATTAAAAATTCCGCCTAATATATATATTGCTGATCCAGATTTCCATAAACCATAACAAAATAACAAAATCCGTGAATTTTAGGAAATCGAAAACGGCCCAAACGAAAAACTTTTATCGAAAGAAAACACGACCCCGATCTTGAAACCGGGCACTATATCGTGAAACTTCTATTCAAGAAAGATTCAATTGAACTCAGTGATTTACACTCTCAGGCATTTAACGAATCAATTCGAATCGGTCTTTGGCAAAAAATGCGGATCTTAGGGATAAATATAGAGAAGATGGCTCGAATATGGCACACTTGGATTTCTGAAAAACTAAAATGTGTACGCCGTTAGTAATAGTAGGAGTTGAATGCTCTTTAGTAGTTTTATTAATAAGTGTTCCTTGTAGCGGTAGAGTAGAGTTAGTAGAATAGTATTGCAAAGAAGAAATCGAGGCGCTTCTCTTTAAAGGTTATGATTTTTAGACATGTATATTTTGTAGGTAGACTTTTTTATCGGCCGAAGAATCAGTTAGACATTATTCAACTTTCTGAATGTTAACAAGAATGGGTTCATGTATTCATGTACTTAATGCATTTTCTACGATGAATCCTACACTTTGCCAGAGGAGGAATCGTGAGTAGAATGTACTACCTGCAACAAATGATTCCAGAGTAGTTGCACCGGAACATTATAAGCTCTATGGATGTGCGACTATTGTCAAGAAGCTCGCTGTATATTGTATTCTTAGAAATTATATTATTAAATATTTGCTTATTGTTCATTTAATTATTTTTTCTGTATTTTATTTTTTTTCTATGTGTGCCATATTCAAGCCACCCTTTCCGATTATTGAAACCCTCGTTTTTTGGAAAATCCTGATTTAAAAAAGAACCATTGGTGATGTGGAAAAATCAACCGTACCATTCGGAAGTTTATTCAATAGCCTTTCCAAGCTTTTCATTCAATTTTGGTTCATAGAGTCCGGGCTATACATTGAAAAGGAGTTGGTGTGCCATATTCGAGCCACTTCCTCTATCGCTTTTATAAGAGAATACATGAAATTAGATCATATGTATGAGGACAAATCTGCTTCTCTCTATGGCGGTTATTTTTTACCGCAGCACGTAGTAATAAACAATAGAGCTTAACGCCAAAGATTTCAAGCGTTTTTGATGCATCAGTAAAAGAGCAAACCGAAAATATTTAAACGATATACTTACGGTCGATCCCAATATCCCAGACGATCTTTTTTTCACTTTGTGTCCGTTTTCGACCCCATGCATATGCAGTCACTGCAGATATCGACAAAATGTATCGGTAAATACGTCTCAGTGAAACGGATCAAAACTTAAAAAAAAAATAATGGAGAGAAGATCCGCGTCAACGCCTAAAAATATTTAAGTTAAAACCTGTAACTTATGACATGCCCTCTGCGTCTTCTTAAGCAAAGTGATCGCTTATGCAATTGGCTAACGAAAATAGCCAATATTTATCCACGTGCATCTAACGCGTTGAAAGAAGATTTTTATATGGTATATTTTTGTTATCGGGCGCTCGTACTTTCGAAGAGGCAAAACAACTGATTAGCGAATTAATACAAGTCACTCGTAAGGGTGGCATCAATCTGAGACAATGGGCATCCAATGAACCCGATCGCATCACTTCTTTATCAGAAAAATCTGAAGAATTTTACCGTTGCGTAAATTTAGGAGATAAGACAAAAAACACCCGGTGTTTATTGGAATTCCAGACCAGATTAATTTCTTTATACGAGGTGTGTTCAAAAAGTAAGATGACTTTTCAATTTTCGCGGGCAACGTACATTCAAGTTTTTAATTTTTTGTTTTGTTGTGTTGGTACACTCGTCACGATCATATGCTCACAGTTTTGACTATATAGCTCGTGTTGTTTTTCTGGCAGAGGCGTAAAAGGTTAGAAGGGTTTGGTGTGCTCGGCGATTTTCTTCTTTCGAAAAGAAAGGAGCAAAAATTTTGCATTAAATTTTGTGTGAAAAATGGAATCCAGTGCTCTAAAACTCTTGAAATGTTGACAGTTGCATACGGGGAGTCTTTTCTGAGTAAGAAAAATTTATATAAGTGGTACAAGCTGTTCCAAGAAGGCCGAGAGGATGTCGAAGACGAACCTCGCCCTGGACGTCCCAGCACGTCAACAACAGATGAAAACGTTCAAGCAGTGGAAAAAATGGTGTTGAAAAATTGCCGAATTACCATCAGAGAAGTTGCTGAAGATGTTGGCATTTTGGTTGGCTTATACCATGCTATCTTTTCAGACGTTTTGGGCATGAGACGTATGTCAGCGAAATTTGTTCCAAAACTGCTTAATTTTGACAAAAGATCCGACCAAAAACAGCACCATAGTCATGCCTCAGCCTCCATATTCACCGGATTTGGCCCCCAGTGACTTGTTTTTTTTTTCCCAAAACTCAAAAGACCCATGAAAGGACATCGATTTTCAACGATTGAGGAGATAAAAACTGCATCACTGAAAGAACTCAATCTCGACTTCTCTTTTTGAAAAGACACAATCCTTTACTGAAATAATACGCGTGATAGCTTACTGTCAACAATTCATAAAAATTAAGGTTGACAAGCGCGAGATAAAGGGAGTAGTCTCTTCAATTGAATTTAAAACCGCTAATAATTGTGTGAATAAATTATTACAACGCGAAGCATTTCCGAATGAAATTTAAATGCTAGAATCAGAAAAACAGCATAAAAGCTGGTTAGCTCGGCTTAGTCCTTTCTTAGATTCGGAAGGTATTCGCAGAGTTGGTGGCTGATAAAACCAATCGGATCTTAATTATTCACAAAAGCATCTGACATTTTTACTTCAGAATCATAATGTTACAACGCGTATAATTCGCGATCAACACTTAAAATTAATTAATGCTGGCTCTCAAGCGACATTCAATGCCACTCGAGATTCTTATTGGATTATAAACGGAAAAACCCAGTCGAAATGTGATTAGAAAAGAAATTTCGAACTCAAAATAAGGTAAAAATCTACGTTGCTGTTTTTGTGTGTTTCGCTACTAAGTCCGTACATATGGAAGTTGTCAGTGATCTGACTACTGAAGCTTTTTTAGCTTGTCTAAGCCGCTTTTTCTCTAGACATAGAAAAATTTCCGTTGTTTATTCCGATAACGCTAGCAACTTTGTGGATGCAAAAATGAAATCGATTCAGTCTGTCAATTCTTGAACTTTAAGCAGCACAATGATATCGTTTCTCGCGTTCTTTTCAATTAACACAATAATTGGAATTTTATCCTCCCGCGTATGCCACAGTTTGGAAGATTCTGGAAGGACGAGGTAAAGTCTTTTAAAAATCACTGGGTTCGTATTATTGGTGACAGACTTTTAACGTATGAAGAGTTTACAATACTCGCAAACGAAATAGAGGGTATCCCAAATTCTTTTTCTTTGAGTCATGTACTCTTAAATCCTAAGGATTTAGGAGCCCTCACTCCTGGTCACTTCCTCACAGGTAACTCCCTAAAGGGTGTGCCAGCATAGGATTTGATGGATATGCTGTCCAGGCGACTTTTGTTTCAGAGGTAAATCCAACAGATAAAACAGCACTTTTAGACTCGGTGGAAGAAAGAATATTTTCACGAGTGAACTGTCCACAAAAAGTAGCATAAGTGTTCCACTACAAATATTCAGATTGGTAAACTTGTAACAATTCGAAATGATAATCTTCCTCCCATGCTATATAGTCTACCCTGCCGATTGATACTGACTTATCTTATAAATTACTCAGATATAGAATTAATTTACTTTCTGCTTGTTATATCTAGCATGTATTTTTAAGTATGTTTCGAACATGGAAGTTCAAGTGGGCCGACGTATGTTGAGACCGAAGTTTAGCCCTTAAATTATGACTTGTCAGCCAATTAAAATTACTATCGTTGAAAAAAAACTATTTGTTTGTTGTCGAAATTCAAATTATATCAATGCATGGAAAATTCTTTATTGAATATAACCGGTATTAATTTAAATTTATTTTTCAGTTTATCTTTGAATGATTGCAAACTACAGCTACTTTCATACCTTAAGAAGCTTGAACTTGGTGGTTGGGTATCACAAAAAGATGGTTATCAAAACATTGTAACTGCAGTTGCTAAAGATGTTTGCAATAAAGGTAGATATCGCTTTATCAGAAACAAGGATCTCCAAATGTTACGCGTAACAAAACAACGCCTCGAAGAAAAGTCTAATTACTATAAAGAGCAAGTGAAGTACTACAGCCAATACATTCAGCGATGCCTCGAAAATCTTCACACTGGAAAAGGGTATTTATGCAATATTCTTAGCAAAAGTGCTTTCATTATAAATTAATTGTATTTTATACTATTTATAAAAATACATTGGATGAGTGTATACATTTTTTTTAAGGAAAAAATTATTTGGTGGGAAATTTTTGTTCAATTTTGAACTTGTCGAAATCATAACTTCCATAATTCCAAAATTTTATATTAAAATCGCGTGAATTTTAAAAATGATTAAATTTAATGCACTGTCAACCGCGGGATTTCACCGAGAGCGGGTGCTATTCTACAAAATTGCAACCCACTTCCGGGGAAATTGCGAAAACATTTCAGCTGCAACTACGTCTCGCGACCGTAAGATAGGTGGTTACAGTATGCGATGGAATCAATGCGATAATCTACAAAAGTCCCGTGCACCTTAAGGACATGGAGTGTTTCAAGTAAGACCGCCTTCTACATTGCAACCGCAAGTGTATTGGCATTTCGTTGACACGCAGGGATGCTTTTCAGGCTATTAAATCAGGGAAAGCTTGGCACCTCTAAGAGCACCGATGAACATGCCTTTCATTCTCCTTGGCTGTGATGTTCTTGTCGGCTAGTACTGAAAATTAATAACGAACCTGGCTTGTTTATCGAAATTAAGGAGAACTAGGTGGGGCCACGAGTGCGCGACAGAAACAGTTGTCAAAAATATGAAGTTCCAGTATATTTCGTACTTTTCATTTTGGACAATTGACTCTATTTCCCTAGGATCATTTAACGGAGAGATATCAGGACTAATGCAATAAGAGTGACCGAAACGGTTATAAAGCACTTATACAGCCGCCGTGTGTCTTTGGATGTACGTCGTTCACAACTAGATAGTCAATATCCTAGGTGCTCGGGTAATGCATCATATTTTCAGCATTCCGGATTTAATCCAGGTGATTTGAGGAAAGCAAACGTTAGCTCATGTGATGTTGACTGATCATTCGCATTTTTGTGGAAGATGTTGTGCACCCTCTTGTCGAGGAGTTGTTCGCGGAAGTTTTTCTCTTGTGCTTTCTTTATTAGGGCCTGCAGGAGTAAGTACTCGAGATGGATAATGTGGGATGTATTTGCCTCACCCCTGATATTGAAGTCAAGGCCAAGTGTTTCAGCAGCCTCCTTCGCTGCTTTGTACAGAAACGCTCCTTTGCCCTCTTCTTTGTGTTCCCTGACCATTTGATGTAAAGCCGCGAAACAGACAAATTAAGGTACATGCTTTTATTCATATGCATCACTTTTCGTGACCCGCAATCGAGGGATTAGAGTTCGCCTTTCTTCCCTGGAACCACTCCAAATGAATAGAGTACTATCAGGACAGAAAGCATGTTTGTAGCAGATCCTTTGTTCCTCGTCCACAGCTTGGAGGATAAAATCTGTCGGATAAGACGTTTGTATTTACATCAGGGAAATTTCTTAATGGCTGTTGCATCCTCGATTCAGTGCCCTCGGTCACTAAAGTGAATGTAGTGTCATATTTTATTCAGTCTCACAGTTTTTTCACCGCAAAACAAGTAAAAGCATATAAAAGTTTGGAAGCTTTAAAATTTTAAGAAGCTGATTTTTGTTGTGAAAGTGAAGTGCAAGCAGTTCAACGGTACTTTTTGCTTCTAGCTGAGCTTAGTGTAGCAATGCAGTATTTTTAGTTTTAAATTAGTGTTTTTAGTTATAATTTCTTATTTTCTGTGAGTATGGACATTAACATTAAGGTAGATTCCTGTGAAGCAAGGCATTTGTTTTAATTTACATGATAAAATTCCACTGCTGATGTGAAACGCAATGGAAATTTTTATTGGAATTTTGAGGTTAGGAGCAGCATCTGGCTAGAGCGATTTGTTCGTAGAATTAAAAAACTCAAGTGATATCATTAAAAAGTTGTAAAATTTTAATAACGTTATTAATTTTCAGATTTCCTACTTTAATGTAAATAAGTGGTATTTTTACAAAAATATATAAAAAATTACATTTTTCTATGACAAATTACGAAAAACGCCCAGATAATAATATGTGCGCACGGTGCCACACACGGTTTAGTTACGAATGCGAATAAACCGTCACGCGTCTCACGTAGGTCATCAAACAGATGTCTCCGCATATGCGTGACATATGTGTCGCACCTCGTGCGAGTCGCAGGCGTGTTGATGAAGTGTGAGGCGCACGGTTGCCGATGAAGTGCATCTCTACCAATTTCTTATGCTGCTTTGTGGGATCCGAATTTGAACTTAAGACTTTTAAAGAAAATTCCAAAAGTCTTTATATTAATCTTGTAGGGTTTTTAAAAACTAACGTTGTTCTTCTCTTCACTGTTTTCATAGCGGAGGTTTTTCAGCTTAGAATCTTAAGTTTCATTTTTTTCTAATGTTCTAAATGTTATAACTTTGGTGATTTTTTTGCTGTAATTATGTTTTGATATATAGTTAAATGAAAATTAGTCTCAAATTTGAGTAGATTTAAAAGATTTGAAATATTTTTATTGCACCTTCGAAACCAGTGAACGACATACGTATCTCTCAGTGAAAAACACCCAACAGAAGGAAGTTTTTAGTGAATTATACGTTTTTTCTTATTGATGACCATATTGCGATGATAGCTATTTGCTTTCTTTATTCGTAGGCCATTGCCTTCTAAGAATCTTTAATATTAAATATCTTTTTAATTGATTTTGGATTTCCGAACCTCAAAAATCAATAACCGACACCCCAGAATAAATGTAGCTAATTCGTGAACTGATAAAATGAACATAACGACACAATATCGAGAGTATTCCTTTTCGCCAAAAATATCGTCTTTTCTTTTAAAAACACCCATAATTATACGAAATGACGTTTTTTATTGTCCAAAGAAACTAAATTGCATAATACTTTTACAAATAAACTTTGAAAATTACTTCAACAGACTTTAACAGACTTTAACAGACAAATAACTTTAACAGATTTTATAGAGTTCAATGCAATTTTCTACTGCAAAAGCATGCCTCGTACACCACAACTTGACGCTCACATAACCTATCTGATGGCAAGGTCGGCACCGATGTCCGGTCTACCGTGAAGTTTGACATTTGCGCATGTACAATGTGCAGGTACAAATATCATTTGACATAAGATAAATACATAATTTATTTGAAATAAAATATTAATTTGATTCAACTGAATCGAATTTGTTTGATACAAAATATTATTGACATATTGTTTATATTGATTCAATAAGGTCTACGACGAAATAACACGAGTGATGGCTGAATGGGCCTCATTTTGCAAGCACGCACATACCTATCACTTAATCGCGGAATGTGCTTGCCATTTGCGTGCGATATGGGTCGCATCGTGCGAGTTACATGCGTGCTTGAAGCGTGCGTGGCACGATTGTTTTCTGGGGTCCTTTTTGTTAGAAAATTAATCTTCTTGGTCAGGACAAATAATTGAACATTTGTCAGGATAGAGTAAAGATATTTGAAATTGGTATTTTTCCACTGTTTTGCATTAAGAAAAATGTTGAATTTTCGTAGTTTTTTTAGTCGTACATTTTCGTAATTTGTCATCGAAAAATATTTTTTTAATAGATTTCTGTAAAAATAACACTTATTTACATTAACGTGGGTAAGAAAAATGCAATTTTACAGCTTTTCAGTGATATAACTTGAGTTTTTTTCTATTCTGCGAGCAGATTCTCTTGCCGGAGACTGCTCGTAACCTCAAAATCTTAATAAACTGCCATCGCATTTTACATCAGCAATGGAATTAAATAAGGCAAATTGAAACGAATGTCATCATTCACAGCAATAATACTTAATGTTAATGTTCATACTCGTAGAAAATAATAAGTTATAACTAAAAATACCAACTTAAAACTAAAATTACTGTGTTAATACACTAACCTCACCCAGAAGCAGAAAAGTACCATTGAACTGCTTGCACTTCAATTTCACTACAAATCAAGCTTCATAAAATTTATAACCTTCCAAACTTTTATATGATTTCAATAGTTTTGCAGTGTTAAAACTGTGAGATTAAATAAAATATGACACTAAATCCACTATATAGTAACCAAGGGAACTGAACTCATATTTTCCGTAAATCTATATCTGTAAGCGAATACGGATCAAAGTTTTCCATTTTTTAAATTTTCTGATATATTGGGTCTTGAAATCTCGCAACAGTTTTGCCAAACATTTACTCTGCATTTCGAAAAAAACAAATTTAAAAAACTCTGAAAACACATGCACTGTGGTGGGAGTTGATGGAACTGCGCAATTTGAAATAGACGTGTACGTAAAACTTGAAATATGGGTGACTTGAAATTATTAGGCTTATTAGGGTTGTCCAAAATAACGTATTTTCAAATTTTTACCTTTCAATACTAGAAGCTCAATCTTCATAGTGGAATTACTGGTTAGTGGGCGGAACAGTAACCCACTCATTTCGGACTCAGGTAGTGAGACCCAGGCCCTTACCCTTGTATATTCTTCACCGGTTCTACACTTACCCCTTTAGAATCCTTAGGAATTGTGGCTTCATTCTGATTTTTTTCAATATTGGAAATCCTGAAGAAATAAGTGATATAATTTAATTTAATTAACTTATTATTAATTGTTCACCTAACTCAATCATGCATTTTATAGTAAATCATACAAAGTTTGGTAAAAAAATACTAGACTCTGAATTAGGAATTATTACTAAGAAGTTTGAAAAACTTCAATGAGTTGCCGCGCAGTAAATTATTGAATTTAGTGTTCAACAATTGATAATGAGTTAATTAAATTTAACTAGAGCTGAATTAATTACTAATAGTGTCCAATGTCCAAATTACCCAACTAACCTGCTTGCATTTTCAGTCAATAAGTTCTAAACCTCTGAAGGATGCAGAATTGCAGAACGTGCGCTTAGAATTAACGAAAAGTGGAAATTGTGGATTGATTGAATTTGGAATGCTTTGAAAAAAGTTATAATGATCTTAAAATTATTATGGCCAATATGCGCGATTGTGTATGGTTGATAGGATATCCATTAGCAGAATTGCGTGGACGTAAACAACTCTCAAGCAAAGAAATGCTCTTAATGTTTTTTTATCAGCATAAATGTTTCAAAAAATCTGATCGTGAAAGTGATATATGTGATGCTAAAAAGTGCATGATGTTTTGGGATCGAACATCCATTCCAAAAAAGCCGAGTACCATTCAGCTAATAAACTGGAGGCTTTACTTAAAAAGTGGAAAGCAAATAAAAAGTCTAAGCAGAGACGTGTAGAAATACAGGTAGCAAAAGAGTTGAAGTTCCAAGGAGACCTTGATGATTAGTTTGATATTTCGCTTGAGACTGCTCTTGAAGAAATGAATGACGCTAAAAATAAAGAGTTTTTAGGTTTGCAACAAAGAAACGACGCGAAAGTGATTTGCTAGATACTATCGATACAGCTTCTGAAGTCGATCAAAATCTTTGTGAAGAAAATCAAAGTAAGTTTTTACATTTTGTCAATGTGTTTTCTTATACAGTACTGAGGAAAATAATCTACACGCTTTGGGATCATTCAACATCATATCATGGATTTTTTCGACATTTTCTGGTGTAGTGACCTCTTTTGGGCGCCCAGATCGTTCAGCATCAACTGTGCTCGTACGGCCACAACGAAACTCGGTAAACCACTTATGAATCGTTCCAATCGACGGTGCAGAGTCCGCGTAATACTTATCCAGCTTCACCTTGGTCTCGGATATCGTTTTCTTGCGAAGATAGTAGTGTTTGGTCAAAATTCGAAACTCAGATTTTTCCATATTGAAAAAAACTCGGAGGTTAGTCGCTTCTCAGTGCTGTAACTTGTAAATGCGTAAGCACAAATGGCTGAAGTTTTGACAGGCGTCATTTGAAGGATCAAGCTCGACGAAAATGGTTCACATTAGTGAATACTAATGCCATCTCTTAGAATTTTCAGGTACTTATCAGACTGCCTAGTATTTTGGAGAGAAGTCTACGAAGTGCAGCATAGACTGGACAAACACTCAGAATATATAAATAGCTTCAAGGAGTTATGTGTTGCCCTCATAACACCTGATAAAGAATGCCCACCCATCACTACCGAGGAGGTGAAAAAAGTATTAAGAGGGATGAAGAACTATTCCGCACCGGGACCAGATTGTATCAAAACCTTCTGGTGGAAGAAGTTTTCTTCAACCCATCAGCATTTGGCCCGTATTTTCACCTCATATTTGAAGTCGGAAGAGCCGATTCCAGAGTGGTTGGTGGAAGGACGCACATGATAGGATTGTTCGGGCAATTGAACCTGTGTGGCAAGAAATGTATGAACAACGAGGCTCAAAGAAAAGCGTAGCCGGATGTCAGGAGAACCTGCTCATCGATAGATGTGTCTGCAAAGATGCAGCATTCTACAGGCGTGACCTATCGATGGCCTGGATTGATTATCCGAAAGCTTTCGATTCGACCGCACATAGACTTATTATCTGTCTCTTGAAAATCTTAAAGGTTCATCCGCAAATAGTTAAGTGCATAGAGAGATTGATGCCGCTTTGGAAAATCAGATTTACTATCTCATCTGGAAAAAATCGTGTGATAACTAACAAGGTCACCTTTTAGAGAGGTGTCGTTTAGGGCGACACCACGAGCCCACTCCTCTTTTGCCTTACATTATTGCCACTATCTCTAGCACTTCCCCATTCCGACGGGTACTTGTGCGGCAAACCTGCAGATCGAAAGTATAAGGTCACTCATGTATTTTACATGGACGATCTTAAGATCTATGCTGAAACAAAGAGCAACTACATCTAGCTTTATGGATTGTCGAACGATATACCAAGGAGATTGGAATGGAATTTGGGTTAGACAAATACGCCAAGGTTTATTTGAAGCGAGGAAAACTTAATAGCATCCCTGAAGATCCTGAGCTCGTTGATAGAAGCGCTATACGACACCTTTGCGCTGGAGAGACTCATACATAGCTGAGCGTGCTACAGAGCCGCATTCAGGATGTGACATCTATAAAGGATACTCTCCGAAGTAGATACAAACGTCTCATCCGACAGATTTGGTGTTCCGAACTGTCGGCGAGGAACAAAGTATCTGCAACGAACATGCTTAACGTCCCGGTAGTACTCTATTCATTTGGAGTAGTTCCATGGACGAAGAACGAGCTCAGATCCCTTGATATCGGGACAAGAAAGGTTATGCACATGAACAAAAGCATGCATCTTAAGTCTTCCGTTCCGCGACTGTACATCTCACGTTGTCAAGGTGGTCGCGGAATATTGAGTCTTGAATGTCTTCACAATAGGATTATTCTGGGTACAGAAAATAGAGCTGCAAATGGAAGAGACCCTCTTCTTAAAATGGTCTGGAATCACGAAGAAGTGGGCAAAGGAGCATTTCTGTACAAAGCAGCGGAGGAGGTTGCTGAAACACTCAAAATTGACTTCAATATTAGGGGTGAGAAAAATGCATCAGATCTTATCTATCTCGAGTACTCACTCCTGAAAGCCCGGATTAAGAAAGCACAAGAGGAAAACTTTCGTGAACAGCTCCTCGATAAGAGGATTCGCGGTATCTTCCACAGAAATGTGAAGGATCAGTCAATGTCTTGTGAGCTAAGGTTTGCTTTCCTTAAATCGCCCGGATTGAAGTCTGGTACGGAGGGTTTCATTTTTGCATGCCAAGACAGTGTCATTTCCACCCTAACATACCGTCGCCACATTTTGAGCCAAGACATTCCTGATGATAGCTGCAGGTCGTGTCATGCACACCCCGAGCATTTAGTTCACATACTATCTAGTTGTTCAACTCACGCGGGAACAACCTGCACTCAAAGGCATAATGCGGCACTAAGAGTGCTTTGTTATCACCTTTGTCACTCTTACGGCATTACCTTAATATCGCTCCTCTAAATGCTCCTAGGGAAATCGAGTCAATTGTCGAGAATGGGAAGTGCCGCATATACTGGAACTTTATATTCTCGACAATTGTTTCTGTTGCTCACTCGAGGCCTGACATGGTTCTTCTTGACTTCGTGAAGCGAACCATGTTCGTTATCGAATTTTCGGCATCAGCTGACAAAAACGTCATAACCAAGGAGAATGAAAAGAAAGAGAGGTATCGAGACCTTGTAAGGGAGTTGCAACGATTGTACCCGTATTATTGTGTTAAACTAATCGTCCTTATCATCGGCGCTCTTTTGGGGGTGCTAAGCTTTCACTTGCTAATGGCCTAAAAAGCATCCCTGCGTGTCAACAAAATGCTAAAACACTTGCGGGAAAAATGCAGAAGGCGGTAGTCCTTGGGTCGCTCCGTGTTCTTAGGGTGCACGAGGCTTTTGCTGGATCGTCGTATTGATTCC
>NC_046659.1:11974998-11980007 GCF_010883055.1 Belonocnema kinseyi | reverse complement strand
TTAACCAATTTTATATGTACTTTGAATAAAAAAATTGTAATTGCATGAAACTTATTTCAAGTGAAAAATTTGAAAGCACATCTTTTTTCCGTCTACAAAAATTTTTAGGTTGTTCATTTTTTTAAATAATTGGAAAAAGTACATTATTTAAAATAAAAAAATGTCGTCCTTTCTTCACTTTAACTCATGCTAACTTAGCTCATTTTCAGGATTTTTAGATTCTATTAATACTACTTCAACTACCTTTCTACATTTTCTGAAAATTATATTTGAAAGAAAAAACTTAAATAGTGTAATGAGCATAGAAACTGTTAATTTTGTGTTGTATACAATGTAATAAACATGAAGTTCAACCTTCAAGCGCTTTGTTTATCAAGCAAATTTTAAGAAATGGAAAACCTCCAGTGAGAAAGTTGCGGATTAACGTTGAAATAAGGCTTTGTTAAAATATTAACTCAATTGAATTAATGATTCGAAGATTATGAATTTTTTAAATAACAAGTGTATTATGTTCAATGTGTATCATATTCAAATAATATATTTGGAAAATTTCTAAAAGTATTAACATTGTGCATTTTTTAAATTAATGTATACATAGTGCAACCGTTTTTATTCGAAATTTCAAATCGGTTTTTTATACCGGGTTTGACCCTACGGCAGAATCAAGCAAAAATATTATAATAATATGTTCATTAGTTACTAAAATCCCCCCCCCCCCCTACGCAATGTGACAGACCATAACATTTCTTTTTGGCCCTCCCCTCATCGCCGTTATGTCAAATTATTTATATAATATTTGAAAACATAAAAGGGGTCTTAAGATGAAGTGTTATCTTTAAATAAATCAAACAAATTTTTAACAATAAAGGCTTTATAAATATTTTTGTAGTCAGACAAATATTGAAGTCATTTAACCTTAGTACTACCTGCAATTCCCCAATTTAAAACTTTTTTCACTACCATAAAAAATAAATGATGATATTTATAATTACATACCATGAAAATTTCAAATAAATATTTATTTGTTGAATGTTTTCAAACACTTTATTTCGAGTTGAAATTAAATTCTGAGAATGAAAAACAAGAAAATAAGTATTATCAGTTTGTTTTTTTAATTTATATAAATATAATTATTATAAGATTTTCAAGGAAATTGAAAAAAGATGAGAAATGAAGAAATATTTAATAAATTTTCTGAAATGTTTTCAAATTTCTGAATATTTCTTATCTGTTTGACTCGTCTTAAATTCCTGAGAATATTTTAAACGGACCCAAATTTTTTTCAAAATTTTAAAATATTCAAAATGTTAAAACATTATCTTATAATCTTCTAAATTTTCGCAAGCATTTAAAGCAAATTTGATCATGCTCTTGAAACTTTTCTAGATTCGTTTACAGCTCCTAAAGTAAATTTTTTACATTTTTTAAAATTTTCATTTCTAAAAATCTTCAAAAGTTACTCCAAGGAACCTAAATTTTTTTTGATTTTCGTCAAAAATTAGAAAATTCTTCAAAAATCTTTACAAGTTTTAATTATTTTTTAATCGTTTAAATTTTCTGAACGTCTCTTAAACTTACTCAAATTTGAAAGTACATTATTTAAACCAATATAAATCATGTAATATGAATCATGTTCCTTAATTTTTTTTAAATTATCTAATATGGAAAAATTGCAAAAGTTAAAAAATATTTTACACGCTTTACTAAAAAATTTGAGGAAATAATAAAAAATGTATTGTGATCTCGTTTCAATTTTCTCTTAGAATTCATTGCAAAGAAATCTTAAAAACGTTGCCATGAACTTTCTTTCATTCTTTTGACGGCCTGGACGCCCTGCAGAATTCAGTGAAAATTCAGTTTACCGAAAAACTCTTAATAGATAGTTAGCAACTGAAAGAAAATCGTCCAATCGGACGAGATCGGGTTCGTCCTCGTGCATTTTCGGCTTTGAACGAGGCTTGTCTTCGCAGCGTGTAACAGAGCCGCTTCACCGGCACCCGACGTTTGTCCACTTCTTACTGCCAAGTTTTTCTGTTCCCCTTTCTCACGGCCCAAGCACCGTTGTATACTTTGTACAGCCAATATTCTATTGCTACTTTTTACAACTGTGAAATGATATCCATTTTTCAGGCACTTTTCTATAGCTGCTTCTTACTCATCAACAAGATATTTCCACTTTTTATTGTCAGCCGCTCATTTAAAAATAGAACTACTCATAAAATACGTAAAACGTGCAAGGTCCATCCATCTAAATAGCGCGTTCTATTATTCAACACTAACGTCTTTGTATATTTGTCGCGCTTACTAATTCAGTTGTTTAAAATTATATTTAAACAATGAAAAACTGTTGCTAAAAAAGGTATCCACCTTTAATTTCCAATTTTATAAATTAATTTTTTAATTAAAAGCATTGATGTTTCTGAAGAATCGCAGAACTGCGCCACGCCAAGCAGTAGCCGCATCGCGTCGCTTTGTCGTGTAGAACCTCACTTTTAGATTTGATTTCTCGTAAACCACTGGCGGTCCCAAGATAAAACTTTTAGGACTTGTGGAGCACATGTATGGCTTCTTATGAGAAAAAAATCTGAGGTCACGTATTTTTAAAAACGCGATTTTAGTTTATTGTGTTTTCAAAAAAATGAGAAAATTCTTTTTTCTGAACATAATTTCGAATTACTTCAAAGTACATGTCAATACAAACAATTTCAGAGCTTAAAAAGTCAAATCGGTTTTTAAAAAAACCGAAGATATGGAATATTTTTAAAAAAGTTTAAAAAATGTTCGAACTGTCATTTCTCCGCCAGTTTATCTGATTTTTAAAAATGACTTCCGGGAATTTTTCTTCACTAATATATAACTGCTTACGCCGAGTTAGAGCCAAATGCCGTTCCACGAAGAAAATTCTCGTTATCACTTGACATGGACTCCACCAGTGGTAAACGGTAGAGCAAAACGTGGTATTTCTCTGATCCTGGATTACAATATCTTGCTCACAAAAGATGAACAAGGAAAACAAGCTCTTATGCAAGTAGTTCAAAGTATCGTCAGAAATTTCCAGAATGTGACGGAGCGTCACTTAAAGAGTCTTTTCAAAAGTGCGTATTTCGTAACAAAGCTTACAATTAATCTCTTCCCTTTTTTGTCACTAAAGGCAAGGAAAAGTATTATTTATTGATTTAAAAATGTAGAAATATTTGTTGCAATGTGTATGATAAACTAAATTATTTAAATAGTTGATTTATTTACTTATTTATTTCAACGAATTTCTTTATACAATTATTTTGTTGAAATTTTTTAATTTTCAAAGCAACTGATTTTTTAATTTCATTGTTTTAAATACAGTTTTTAAATGATTTATTTTTTGTTTATTTCAATTTGTTGATTATTTTATTTGTTACATTATTTTCTTTCTTTACCAATTTTTTAAACCATTTTATTTTTTCTTTAATAATTTTCTGTTTTAATTCATTACTTTTTTTAGCAATTTTATCTTAAATTACATCTTGTAATATATTTCTGTTTTCCTGGAATTTACTTTCTTACATTTTTTTATTTTATTCTTCATCCGCCTTTTAGGGGCGAATCTCTTCTTTTTTTCATGGCCCAAAATGAGCCCCTGAAAATCACCATTTTCGGCCTTTTTAGTCAAAACCCATCATTTTTGTGGTTAAAAAAGATCACTCCTAATTAGTTTTTTATTAAACCTACTTTTTGAGGCTCTTTTTTATAGTCTGAATATTAAACGTCCCAAATTCTATCACAATAAATTATATGAATAATGAACACATGAGGAAACAGAGGTTCTTCTAATTTAACCGAAGGTAACGATTAACTTAGAACCGATTAAATAACTTTATAAAATTGTAAGCGCACACAGAGTGGTTCCGAGTATGTAGAACTCTTGTCAAGAACAGACTATCGTTTTAGTTTCGCGGTATGAACCGCAAAAAACTAAGCTCTCTTTTACTTTTACACTTCTTTCAAAGACCATGTAAAAATATGGAACTAAGTCTGATTGGTCATAACTATGAGTTTAGTTCACAGACTGAGGAATGTAAACTTATTTAAATTCAAAATTATTACATCAGTAACATTACGTTAGTAACATAAAATTATAGAAACCCAACAAACTACAAATTGATTTAATAAATATATTGGTTACATTCAACAGAAACTTTAAAAATGATAATTTCTGTGTGAAAAAATGTCATCCAATTTTTTACAAAAATACATTTTTTGAAAGTCTGAACTATGGTAATTTTTGTGGGATCATTGGGAAATCATTTATGCCTTTGTGAAATCTTTTAAACCTATCCGGAATCTTTAAAAGTTTGTTGAAGTATTTGGTAATATTTGTAAAAATGATTGAAATCGTTATGAAATTTTTCCGAAATATTTCAAATCTTTACAAAATCTTTAGAAAATCATTAGAATCCTTTGAAAATATTTTCGAAGTACTTGATATATTTTTTAAATTGTCGAAATCTTTGTGAAACCTTTAAAATCTTTGTTATTCCTTTGGGAAAACATTGAAATCTTTGTGAAATCGTTGAAAATCTTTGCGAAATCATTTTTTTTGTTTAATCTCATTGAAGTCTTTGTTAACATTTTTAAATCTATCTGAAATCTTTGAGAAGTGTTTCCAGAATCTTTGGAAATCTTTCAAATATTTATAAACAATTTATAAACTATTGAAATTTTGTGTGAAATCATTGGGGAATCATTTATACCTTTGTGACATCTTTTAAATCTATCCCGAACCTTTGAAAGTTTTTTGAAATATTTGGTAATATTTGGAAAAATGATTGAAATCGTTATGAAATTTTTCTGAAATATTTAAAATCTTTACAAAATCTTTAGAAAATCATTGAAATCGTTTGAAACTATGTACGAAGTACTTGGTATACTTTTTAAATTGTCGAAATCTTTGCGAAACCTTTAAAATCTTTGTTATTCTTTTGGGAAAACATTGAAATCTTTGTGAAATCCCTGAAAATCTTTGCGAAATC
>NC_046659.1:11973091-11974898 GCF_010883055.1 Belonocnema kinseyi | reverse complement strand
CCTTTGCGAAATATTTGAAATTGTTGTGAATCTTTAGGAAATCATTAAAATCTTTATAAAATTTCTAAATGATTTGATAATATTTGTTAAATAGCTTAAATCTTACCGAAACTTTTTAAGGCGATAGGAAATCATTGAAATCTTTGAGAAGTGTTTCCAGAATCTTTGGAAATCTTTCAAATATTTATAAATAATTTGTAAACTATTAAAATTTTTTGTGAAATCATTTGGGAATCATTTATGCCTTTGTGAAATCTTTTAAATCTATCCCGAACCTTTGAAAGTTTTTTGAAATATTTGTTAATATTTGTAAAAATGATTGAAATCTTTATGAGATTTTTGCGAAATATTTAAAATCTTTACAAAATCTTTAGAAAATCATTGAAATCATTTGAAACTATTTTCGAAGTGCTTGGTAATAATCATTAAAGTCTTTATGGCATTTAGATATATCTGAAATCTTTTCGAGATTCTTTCAATCTTTGGGAAATCATTCTAATCTTTGCGAAATATTTCTGAAATCTTTACGAAGTATATGAAATGTTTAAAAAATATTTAATAATATTTGTGAAATTATGAAATTCTTTGTTAAATCTTTTAAATCTATGCAAAATATTTGTGAAACTTTTGAACTTTTTGAACTTTTGAAATATTTGTTTATATATGTGAAATTATTGTAATCTTTGGGAAATCGCTGATTTCTTTTTAAAATCTTCTAAATCTATCAGAAATGTTTGCGAAGTATTTGTAATATTTGGTCATGTTTCTACAGTATTTGTAATATTTTTGAAATGTTTGTGAAATTATTAAAATCGTTGTGAGATAATTGAAATCTTTGTACAATATTTGAAAGACATCGGAATTTTTTATGAAATAATAGAAGTCTTCGTGAAATCTTTGGGAAACCATTGAAGCCGTTGTAAAATCTTTTAAACCTATCCAAAATGATTGAAAAGTTTTGGAAATCTTTCAAATCTTTGAGAAATCATTGGAATTTTTGTCAAATCTTTTTGAAATCCTTACAAATCTTTGCGAAATATTTGGTAACATTTGTGAAATTATTGAAATCTTTGAAAATATGAATTTTATACCCGTATTTATTATTATTATTTGCTATTCATTGTTTATCAATGACTATTTATGTACAATTTTCATCTGGTACCGAACCCCTTGTATTGTGCCCGAAAAGTGACCCAAAAAATAGAAAATAGCACTCTATACTCTTGCTTTTTTGTTATTGTTTTTCATTTTGGACTCTTGAGTCTTGACCAAATGATAATCCAAAGCTAAGCACTCTTTTTACTCTTAGCTAAGTTCCCTTTTTACTCCGAACAATTTATTTTCCATTTTTGCTCTCAAATTTTATATGTCCTGTTTTTACTTTCAGCCGCTCAATTATTTAAGTTTTTCAAGTAGCCTGCCTTTCCTCCTTGCTGAGCGTGTTTTTCTTTCTCCCCCATACACCTTACGGTGTACGTGTTCGAGCCTCCACATCTCAATACCACAATCACCTGAAAGTGCTCAAGGTCTCCAAAACCTGTGAATGTAATTGCCCTTTCTTTATAGCCCTTGGTATTGCCTTCACAGATCAATAAGCTATGTTTCGAGTTTCTAAGGATGACCTCATTTTTTCTGTTTCAAAACTCTTCGTCTTTTCCCCCGATCCATGCATGGAGCCCCCTCTATCAATGCCAACCCATTCTCATTGTCTTTTATCAATTTCATTATTAATAGATTTTATGCTTTCACGATGATTCATTTTGATAAAAAGAGATATTTCGGGTTTCACTCGTGTAAAAAACTACTA
>NC_046659.1:11946345-11972991 GCF_010883055.1 Belonocnema kinseyi | reverse complement strand
GGCAAACAATTCGTAGTAGTTTTTTACACGAGTGAAACCCGAAATATCTCTTTTTATCAATTTCATTATTGTTTAAAGTTCTAATGTTTCGTCTTTATGAGATTTTATGCGATTGAAAATTATTCAATTTCTCGACATCGCCTATCTTAAAGCTATTTTCAGTTTCCTTACTGAATGTTTGAAGTCACGTGATTTCTCAGTTTGAGTGTGTGATGATAGCATTGTTGCTTGAAAAAACCAATGTGCGAGCAGTTAAGAATCGCGACAGATCGTGGTCCGATCTTTTCGAATCAGTAAAGTGATTAACTCAATAAATACATTAATTATTACATCTTAAAAAAATATCAATATAAACGAGTGTGTGATCTGTGTGGTTCTCAAAAATGGTCTTAGTCTGCCAAGTATTCTATACTTAAAATAAAACTTGAACTATTCATTTTTTAACGATTCTTCTCTGTCTACTCCAGATCTGGCAAAATTAATCATTTATAAACATAAACATTAATCAAATGGTCCTTCCAGCCGAATAGAAGATCGTGAAAAAAACATCCAAAAGTGTAAAATGAATACAGAAAAGACCAAAGTGAGAAATTTTATTAAGTGAAAGCACAAGAAGTAGGTGGAAAATATGATGGCTTGAGGTCACATAGCAAGGATATAAGCTGGTGAAAACATATTCGCACGTATTGTAAGGCAGTCGTCCTTCTCCAAACAGTCTGTACTGTATTCTTCCATGATGTCATTCTTCACTGGATCGGTCTTTCATTATTCTTCACCTGAAGGAGGAAATAACAAGTTGGCCAGCTGTTATTTTTATGATGGTCAACACATTTAATTTTAGACTTCATCGATTTCTAACCTTCTTCAGTGGCAAGATGACAACTTTAATTTACCGATGATGAGAAATGCTCGTTCTGGTGAACAAAATAATAATTCAGACCATAGTATTTCAGAGATGATTTATTGACATTTTGTTAATAATGATGCTCTCGCACACTAAAATTTTCTCGCCTTGTCAGAGTTGGAAGTAGCTAAAGACCAGATTTGACAACAAGAGAGCTTTAATCTCAACTCATTTACAAGGCTTTATCAATCTTCCTAATGTGTTGAATAATATTCTAGAAGACTTAAAAAACTTACGCAATAAAGCAAATGAGTCATTGGCGGCTCTCAAAAATCTTAAACGCTTAACAGATTATTGGAGTGATTTACTTGTTTTTATAATGGTTAAAAAGTTTGATATTATTACTCATCAAGAATGGGAGATGCATATTGGTTCTAGCACTGATTATCCCACTTATCAGCAACTTGACTCGTTTTTGGAGAGTCGAATACGTATTTTGGAGGCTATTAAAGCTTCAAAGCCTGGTGCGAGTTTTCAAGAAAAGAGTAAGGCTTCAAAACAATCGGGAGTTAGGAGCCACAATGCAACTTCTAGCTCAAAGTGTCTCCTTTGTAAGGATAATCACTCTTTATTTAAATGCAACTAGTTCAAAGCTCTGTCTGTGGACAGGCGTAGGGAAGTTGCTACAAATAATCATTCTTGTTATAATTGTCTCACGCCTGGACATCGATCTCATAATTGCGTTAGTAAATTCAAGTGTTACAAGTGCGGTAGGAGACATAATTTTTATTGCATTCCGATGATTATAACTCAAATCACACCTTGCCACTAACTAACTCTGCATCGGTTACTTCTCAATTGGCAGTTTCAGATTCTGTCGCGTCACAATCAAATGATCCCGGTAATTCCACCCTGGGGGTGGGGGTGAATCATATTTCGCTTAAAGAAGCAGATGATAAAGATTCGTTTCATTTTCTAAATAATCATCCAAATTTATCGCGCTCAACCTTACTCGCTACGATTTTTATTTCCTTCCAAGCCGAAAATGGAAGAAGTCACAGGTTTAGAGTTTTGCTGGACCAAGGATCTGAATGTTGTTTTATTACCGAGAGAGCAATGAAAATATTAAGTTCACGCTACAAAAAGGTTAAAGCAGTAGTATATGGGGTTGGAGGAGTTAATATTGGTTCTTCAAGAAAGTTAGCTGAATTAAATTTAATTCCTACAGAAAAGAACTGTCCTAAAGTTCACATCCAAGCTTTAGTATTATTACACCTTACATCATATGCTCCTCCTGTAAGATCTAACGTGGGGAATGAAGATCAATTAAAAGAGTACGATTAGCAGATCCAAATCCCTTTATCTCCCATCAAGTTGATTTCATTTTAGGGGCCGATAAATATGGCTCATGTTTACTTCCTGGTCTCCAATAGGGTATATTGGGTTCTCTTACTGCGCAAAGTACTGTTTTTGATTGGATATTATCTAGGCCGGTTTCAGGCACAAATCAAATAGAAATTAACATTCCAGTTACAGCACATCAGGCTATTTCAGCAGAAGTCTTGCATGAACACTGTACCAGGTTCTGGGAGTTGGAGGAAGTTCCCTTTAAAAATACCTTAACAGATGACGAAATCTTTTGTGATGAGCATTTCGCCATGAATTACCAACGAACCAACTGCGGACGTTACATGATACGCTTACCTTTCAAAAATGGTCCTCCCATTAAAATAGGTTCATCCCTGGAGAGAGCTAAGATCGTTTTGAATAAAGTACTTCGTCGTCTATCAGAGAAATTGGAATTATTATTACAATACTCCAGTATCTTATCAGAATATGAAAGCCTTGCACACATGGAACTTCTTCAAAAAAGGAATTGTATAGTTTTCCACAAGCGGTGTATTTGCCTCATCACCCTATCTTAAGAGAAAGTAGTTCAACTACTAAGTTGAGGGTTGTTTTCAACGCTTCATGTTTAACTTCCAATAACACAGGCCGACAAAATTTGACAAAATTCAAAAGTCAGAAAGCCGACCAAATATTGCCGAAAGATTTTGATGCGCTGAATCCGAATCCGGACTCAAAATTGCTCCTGTACCTCAGGTTTTCAAGATATCCTAAACTAAAAGTGCAAAAAAGCGTATTTTAGCTGTTTTTGAGGTTATGTAACTGTACAAGAAAAATGTCTAGCCCAAAGCTAATATGGAATTTGAAAGTACTAATCTTCCCCTTTCAAACGTACTTGGATTTATTAGGATATCTTTATTTTTCACCAAAATATTGTAATTTGAAATTTTTTATTTTAGCGTTTTACACGCTGAGGTGTTCAGATTTATACAACGCATTCTCTATTGCTGACGGTACGATATTTTTTCATCAGAATATTATCTCAGGGGTTTTCGAGGGTGCCCTTTCTATTGCCGGCGTCAGTTTTTCGTTATAACTCCTAGAAGATCCAATATGGCAGCCACAATTTAGGGCTTTAAAAAAGAACAAAGGATCCCGCACAAAATACCAACAAAAAAGCGTATAGTCGTTTGGAAACAAACTTTGCACATTGGTAAAACAATGAAAAATATTGAACCCGTGTCTTTTTATTTCTACGGAAGCCGTTTCCTAGGGGTAGAAACCACCCCTAACAAGCCACAAGCATGCTAACCCACCTGACTCTGGGAACAATAAGTTTAGTCGCATATTTTTCTTGGAATAATGAAGCTCCATGCCACAAGTAGGTTAACCCACCTTCCTGCTAATCCACCTAAACCCAGAAATCACCCCTGCCAAATCATAAGCAGGCTAACCCACCTAACCATTGTCCCTTGAAAATGTTATCTGAGGAGTTTTCAGGGGTTTCTTTTCGATTGGCTCAGTTTTTTGTTATAACTCATAGAAGAGCGAATATGAAAAACAGTTAGAGCTTAAAAACATTTACTATTATGATTCATTTAATATTGTAAATTTACTTAGGATTTTCCAGCTTACTAAGGAAAGACTCAATATTTTCCAGGCACTTAAGGCTTGGGATTGTCCACCTAAGCAAGAAAGTACTTAATATTTTCCAGCCGATTAAGGCAAGACTTTAGATTGCCCAGCCAATTATGGCAAGCCTTTGGATTTCCCAGCCAATGAAGGTAAGACTTTTTATCGTCCAGATAGTCAAGACAAGACTTTGGATCGTCCAGCCAAGCAAGGCAAGACTTACGATTGCCCAGCCAGTTAAGGCAAGACTTGGGATTGTCCTGCTAAGCAAGAAAGTACTTCATATTTTCCAGTCAATTGAGGCAAGACTTTACATTGCCCAGGCAATCAAGGAAAGACTTACGATTGCCCATTCAGTTAAGGCAAGACTTGGGATTTTCCGGCTACGCAAGGAAGTACTTAATATTTTCCAGTCAATTAAGGCAAGACTTTAGATTGCCCAGCCAATCAAGGAAAGACTTAAGATTTCCCAGCCAATCAAGGAAAGACTTTGAATTGCTCAGTCAGTCAAGGAAAGACTAAATCGTCCAGCCAGTCAAGACAAGACTTACGATTGCCCATTCAGTTAAGGCAAGACTTGGGATTGTCCAACTACGCAATGAAGTACTTAATATTTTCCAGTCAATTAAAACAAGACTTTAGATTGCCCAGCCAATCAAGGAAAGACTTAAGATTGCCCAGCCAATCAAGAAAAGACTTTGAATTGCCCAGCCAATAAAGGCAAGACTTTGAATCGCCCTGTCAGTCAAGGAAAGACTTTAAATCGTCCAGCCAGTCAAGGCAAGACTTACGATTGCCCACTCAGTTAAGGCAAAACTTGGGATTGTCCAGCTACGCAAGGAAGTACTTAATATTTTCCAGCCAATTAAGGCAAGACTTTAGGTTGCCCAGCCAATCAAGGAAAAACTTTAGATTGTTCAGCCAATCAAGGAAAGACTTTGAATTGCCCAGCTATTAAAGCAAGACTTTGTATCGCCCAGCCAGTCAAGGCAAGACTTTGAATCGTCCAGTCAGTCAAGGCAAGGCTGAATCGTCCAGCCAGTTAAGGCAAAACGCACGATTGCCCTTTCAGTTAAGGCAAGACTTACGATTGTATGTCCAATGAAGGTGAAACTAATTGCTTGTTTTCTTATAGAAACGTTCGCGCTTCATGTTAAACAATCGTTGAACAGACTTTCGTTTATGACTAGTAGGGTCATTATCATTTCTTTGCAAAGACCAGCAATAGTTCGCCATCATTCTTACATCGCATCGACCTTGATAATGTTGCTCTTTTTGGTGAAAGTGTTGATGAAAGCGTTCGCCCATTTCTTCACTGAATGCTCCAACATTTTCTGGGAAATAATCCAAATGAGATTTGAGAAAATGTAATTTCATACTCATCAAACAACCTAATCTTTTAAAATTCTTTAACATACTAGATACTATAGTTCTAAACTTTGGATCTCGAGTGTTCCCTACAAATTTCTGTATATCTTTGAAACTCAACCATGCATCCTTTTCAATAGATGTCATGGTTTTGATAAAGTCATCATCTTTGATAAGTTTTCTTGTATCAGCCCCAACAAAAATACCTTCCTTAACTTTGGCATCACTTAAATGCGGAAATGTAGATCTGCTGTAATTGAAACATTCTCCTTCGGTGTTTAGGGCTTTCACAAATTGCTTCATTAAATCTAGTTTTATATGGAGTGGTGGCAATAATACTTTCTTTCTGTTAACAAGACTTTTATAAACAACACTATACTGACCAACTGTCCACTCTAATCTGTCTGGCCATTTCTCCTTTATACAATGTTCATTCCTTGCACGACTGTCCCAAAGGCAAAGAAAACAAGGGTATTTAATGTTTCCTGATTGTAAACCTATTATAAGATTTATCATTTGGAAGTCACCACAAATAATCTAATTATGGACATTGTATTTTATTTTTATCAGGAGTAATTGGAAAGTAGCATAAGATTCTTTCATTGTAGTTGAGTGACCTACTGGAATTGCAGCGTACTTATTTCCATTATGTAATAGTACTGCTTTCAGACTTTCTGTAGACGAATCTATGAGAAGACGCCAATCCTCTGGCGTGTATAAGTTTATTTTATATAAATTAGTTAGTCCTTCGATATCATTACAATACACAATTTCACTGTCCATTGAAAAGTACTTGATAAACTTTTCTTCTCAATTTCTGTTAACAGTTACTCTAGTGCCAGGTAACAATAGTTTCCTCTCTTTGAGTCTTGAAGCGCAAAGCTCAGCTTTATCTTTTGGGAGATCAAGGTCATGTATAAAATCGCTTAATCCGTCTTGGTCAAAAAATTTAGGACTTTCATCATCTGATGCTTCCCAAGAAGAATCTTCAGTTGCATTAGGATCGTCAGTATCCATTGATTCGTGAGTTGATCGGTTATTTTTGTTTTCAGAGTGATTTCTAATACGAATCTTGGCTGGTGTAACACTTTTTACATCAGGGTAAATGATCTTCTCCATATACTTTTTAGAAAAACCTCCTGTTTTGCATAAGCAAAAGTAACAATCAGTATCATGATAGTTGGGTTCACGCAAAACAGGTGGTTGAATAACAGTCTGCGTCATGGTACTTTCATCTTCCCATTTGGACAAATTTTATTTACAAGCATGACAAATTGAGGTTGGTACCCGCAGTTTATCCAAATTTTTTATTGAAGTCCCATAAGAGTTGAAGTATGACGTTCGACACGAAATGTAACCGCTAGGCAGATATCAAATACAAAAAGAGTTTTATTACCTACGCATCCAATTGTTAGCCCGCCACTCAAACGTGATCTTTAGCACGGAAAGATTTGAAGCAAAAACGAATTTCATTACCTACGCATAACATGTCATAAAAGCGTCGCCAGCTCAACGAGCCAGCTAGGGCGCACATACAGCGAATGCGAACATTAGAATGCACACAGAGTGCGCAGCAGCATTACGCGCAGTCCGTCTTCTTTTGTTTTATCAATGTACAAAGTTTGGTTCCAAACGACTGCACGCTTTTTTGTTGGTATTTTGTGCGGGATCCTTTGTTCTTTTTTAAAGCCCTAAATTGTGGCCGCCATATTGGATCTTGTAGGGGTTATAACAAAAAACTGACACCGGCAATAGAAAGGGCACCCTCGAAAACTCCTGAGATAATATTTTGAAGAAAAAATTTCGTACCGTCAGCAATAGAGAATGTGTTGTATAAATCTGATCACCTCAGCGTTTAGAACGCTAGAGTAAAAAATTTCAAATTACAATATTTTGGTGAAAATAAAGATATCCTAATAAATACAAGTAGTTTTAAAAGGGGAAGATTAGTAATTTCAAATTACATATTTGCTTTTGTGGTAGACATTTTTCTTGTTCGGTTACATAACCTCAAAAACAGATAAAAACGCGTTTTTTGCACTTTTAGGTTAGGATATCTTGAAAACCTGACGTACATTAGCAATTTTGAGCTTGGATTCGGATTCAGCGCATCAAAATCCTTCGGAAATGTTAGGCCTGGTCTCTGGCTTTAAAATTTGTCTGCGTGTGTAATTCTTCCTTGAATTTTCATCTTCACATCTTTCCTAAGATTCTGAATGATTTAGTTTCAATCATTCTGAATTGGAAATCACATCTATTTATTTATATAGCAGACATTGGAAAAGTGTTTAGACAAATTCTAGTTGACCCTCGGGATTGCGACTATCAAAGAATTGTCTGGATTTCTCCTGATAAAAGGCTCGTCGCTTATAGACTTTTAACCGTTACTTATGGTACTGCCTGTGCTCCTTATTTGGCTAACAAAGTTGTTAAGCAGTTAGCTTGTGATGAAGCAAATAGATTTTCTTTAGCCCAAACTATATCAGAAAATGATATTGATGTCAATGATGTTTTGTTTGGTGCAGATAGTCCGATTGAGGGTAAACAGGTGCGAGCTCATGTTACACTGTTATTAGGAGCTGGCTTTTTCAAATGACTTTTTCTTTAGTCGAAAATCCAACAAAATGGATTGTTCTTTCATCAATAGCCAAGTTGTATGATCCTGTGAGTTGGATAACTCCAGTCATAATAGTACCAAAAATTTTAGTGCAAAAACGTTGGCTGCGTAAACTCCACTGGGACGATATACTACCTGATCATCTTAAAATTCTATGGTTAATTTATCATGGTTCTCTAGAAAAATTAGAAGCACTTAAAGTCCCCAGATGGACACGACAACTGCAGACATACTCTGAATTTGAGCTTCATGGTTCTTCTGACGCTTCATGTAAAGCTTATTCAGCTTCCGCTGGAGCTGCGTTTCTAACTAGGACACTTAAGTTTGTCATGGAAACTATGTCATTGGCTAAAATACCTGTTTACTGTCACACTGATTCCGTAATAGTTTTAACTTGGCTAGGAAAACATCCTTCCAATTGGCCTGTGTTTGTCGCTAATAGAGTTTCCCTAATTCATGAGCTGTTACCTCGCGCGAAATGGCGATACATTTCTACTAAAGATAATCCGACCGACTGCGCTACTCGGGGACTCACGCCCGAAAAATTCATAAGGCATTCCTGATGGTGGCATGGTCCACCTTGGTTAACTTTGCATTACTCAAAATGGCCTGAATTTCGCCACGCAGCCCCCTTGCAATCAAATTTAGAACAGCAGCGACTAGAGAGTCATCATGATTTTAGGAGCTCGCTCTTTGGTTAAACGACTGATCAAAGGTTGTCTGGAGTGCAAATGTGAGAGAGTGGCTCTATGTCAACAACTTATGGGGGATTTACCTGAATTTAGAGTAACCGTACATCGTCCATTCACACATTCTGGTGTGGACTATGAAGGCGCCTTTCAGCGATTTTCTTCAAGGCGAGGAAGACCGACCTGTACAATTCTACAGTGATAATGATACGACATTTCACGGTACTGACCGGGAATTAAAAGGTTGCCTTTTGAATCTTAGACTGGATGCTAATTTGCATAATGAGTTCGCAATTTAAGGTAATTCTTCGCATTTCATACCTCCTTCCGCTCCTCATTTTAGGGGCGTATGAGAGGCTGGAGTTAAGAGTTTTAAACACCTTCTAAAAAGAATTGTAGGTGCACATACTCTTACATACGAAGAGTTTTATACCCTTCTTACTCGTATAGAAGCTTGCCTCAATTCCCGTACTATTGCTCCTCTTTCAAATGATCTTGAAGACTTTTCCTATCTTACACCTGGACATTTTCTGATTGGAACCCCTTTGACCAGCATACAAATGAGTCAACAAAGAGCTAAATCTTGTGATCGGTTATATCGTTCTTGTGAAACATGATTCGTTTCCGCCTTCTAGATGATTGTTAGGTCGTATAATTAAATGCTACAAGGGAAAGGACGATTTAGTACGTTCTGTTCGCATAACAACTACTAGTCCGAAATACAAACGTCCGATTAATCAGATTTGTCTGTTACCAGTCAGGGCGAAAGAAATGAGCGAAATGTGAACAACTACTATTAATTAGTTTTAAAAGAAATTATTCTGTAAAATTAGTGGATTATGGCGTGCGGTAAGACTATTAGATTTTTGTTACATTTATACTGTTTCTTTACCGCAGGCGGCATTTGCGTTGTTGACAAATACTCGATGAAGCACTTACTGTTTTTTCTTTTCATCGTGCTGTTACCACTTACGAGGCGGGCGGTATGTTTAAAGTTCTAATGTTTCGTCTTTATAAGATTTTCTGCGATTGAAAATTATTCAATTTATCGACATCGCCTATTTCAAAGCTATTTTCAGTTTCCTTACTATTTAAAGGAATGTTTGAAGTCACGTGATTTCTCAGTTTGAGTATGTGATGATTGCATTGTTGCTTGAGAAACCAGTGTACGAGCAGCTATGAATCGCGACAGATCGTTGCTTGATCTTTTTCGGATCAGTAAAGTGATTAACTCAATAAACACATTAATTATTACATCTTACAAAAGTGCCTATATAAACGAGTGAGTGATCTGTGTGGTTCTCAAAAATGTTCTTAGTCTGCCAAGTATTCTATACTTGAAATAAAACTCGAACTATTCATTATTTCTAACGATTCTCCTCTGTCTATTCGTGACCTGGCAAAATTAATTATTTATAAACATAAACATTAAACAATTATCATTCTCTATCCTCCCTCTTCTCATCTTCTCATATACACGCTACAACAACCGCAACCACTCTTCGTATATTTACTATTCTCACCATTGTTCCGTCATTTTTTCCGAATCTTCTTCCTTTTCCTCCGCTACCACCACTACCTTTCTTACCCCTGTTATCATGGAACCCATTTCTCTCCCTTTCTCGTGATTCTTTTACGCCCCTTGTATCTTCGACACATATCCTTTCGGTAATATTCTTTTCATGTCTGTTCACTCCTTTTTAGCCACCAATGTTTCACTTATCATTATTACATTTCTCTCCTTTTTCCTTTATATTCAAACCAAATTGTCGTTTATCGCCCTACATCCAGACCTCTGCGTTTACCCATATCCTATTATTCCCAATCCTTACCCTACCACCTTTATTTCTGTTAAATATCTTGCCTCCTGTCCAATTAATAATTTGTTTCCTTTCGTGCCACGTAACATCTTCTATTCTTTCATTTCTTCCTTTCTACAATTCGTAATTTTACTAAAAACATACATACTTTCCCTTCCTTCTTCCCTACAGTCTGAAACGCAAATTTCCCTCATTGTTTCTCTCCTAATTCTCTCTTTCCTCTGCCAGTTCTCTATGCTTTCCAATGTATTTCAAATCTTTCCCCCGTTTCCGCAGGGTTGTGCACATACGTAATATACCTTAGGTTAATTACATGAGGTATTTGATGTAATGTTTTGTACAAATAGTAAAATACGTTTTCAAGATGGAGTCAACATGTTCAAATTTCTTTCCCTAACCTTAAAATAGCACCAGTGGCAGTGTGCAATTTTATTTTGCGTGCAAAACGCCTTATAATTATAAGTGCAGAAGGAAACATGACGCAATTAGATGAAAGAAGTCAGAATAATAATTTTATAATGAGTAATGTCAGTTTTTATATTCTTCATGATATTTCTATATCAAATGAAGTTTTAATAAACAATAACAATGTAAGTCGCTTCTTTAATATATTACCTTTTATCTGAAAACTATTTATTTCTAAATAAATACTCTCAGGGGGCGGGTGTTGTTTTAACAACGAATGTAAGGTAGATATTTTGAATAACTATAGGCCACAAGAGTATTTTGAGGTCTTGTATTGATTTTGAGGAATTTTTTTGGTAAAACCGCGGGTTTATTTAAAAAAAGTGAAAAACGACTCTTCTTTTGAAGCCATTCCACGAACTTCAACGTTTCCAAGTATGTTTCGACTGGTTTGCAACGTGAATGCGAGCGCTGCCATGCAGAAGAATAACTTTATCGTATTTCTGCTCGTATTGCGGCCGTTTTTCCTTTAATGCTCGCCTCAATCGCATTGGTTGCTTTCGATAAAAGTCACGTGTGATGGTTTCGTTAGGTTCGAAAAGCTCGTAGTACACTATACCCTGCTGATGCCACCAAATACACAGCATGAGCTTCGATACATGGACATTCTCTTTTGGTGTTGATGTTGATGATTGACCGAACTTAACCCACGATTTCCTACGCTCTGGGTTATCATAGGGAATCCACTTCTCATCGCCAGTAGCAATACGATAAGGTTTCAATAATATTCTAAGCAAAATAGTCAAAAAAGCCAGAAAAATGCGATTTGCATGGCAGTATGGATTAATTAAGATCAGACAACTCAGCGGCGCTAGTTTGCCGTCCACTTAGCGGCGCCCTCTACAAAAATTATTAAATTCAGAAAAGTGTCTAGGTCAGATTCTTTTGCTTAACAATTTGCTATTAATCGCTTTTGTAAAATCAACCCTTATTTGAAAAAAGTTATCCCTTGTAACGAATAAAAGTATTAAAAGAAAGTATTTAAAAAAATGACTAGGCTAGATTTTTTTGCTATTTTGTGGCTTTCCTGTGTGATATGAAACACTTGTAAAATCAACCCTTATTTTAAAAAGCAACCCCCTGTGCTGCAATAACGTATTTGAAAAAAAGAAACTCTAGATGGAAAATACTTCTAAAATATTAACACGGTATTTTTTAAGCATTACTGAGGAGCAAACTTATTCTTCACACATAATCGTTACAAAAACAACCCCCCTATTTGTATCCGAATACAAGCCAGCAGACTTATACCGAAAATTGTATACATTAACTGTTGGGATTTTTGTGCTCTTTCTTTATTTTCAAATGTCATGGAGCTTACTCGTAAAATATGAACATAATACTTTGAAGCATAACTATTTATCATCCCTAACCGTTAAAAAAATAACCCCCGTAATGTTTAAGCCAAAATCGCAACATTTTTTATCATAGTTATCCAAAATTTTAGAACGATCGCAAATTGTTTCCACGGGATATAAATAATCTTCAAATGAAATGCAATTATTTGAACACACCAGCTTCCCAAAAACTCATCCGGAACGTACTTTTTGATAATCATCAGGAACGTGCTCGCAAATGTATACCTATCCTTTAACATGGTACTAAAGTTCCGTCGGCTGAGACTTTCGTTCTTCATTAATTGAGTCTATTCTCGAATAAAGTCCGCAGTCAATGGAAATAACTCAAGTGTGTATTAAGCATCTGTTTTAGGGCCTTATATCGCACTACCCCTTGTGAAACGTGCTTGTGCATTGTTTCACAAAATTCCTTAGTCGTTAATTGAGTCCATTCTCCAATAAAGTCCGCATTATTATACGTTCGTGAAAAGAACTCAAGTGTGGATTGGGCAGCTGTTTTAGGGCCTTGTATCGCACTACCCCTTGTGAAAAGTGCTTATACATTGTTTCACAAAATTCCTTCGTCGTTCACTGAGTCTATTCTCGAATGAAGTCCGCAGTGTTATATGTTCATAAACAAAGAACTCAAGAGTAGATTGGGCAGCTGTTTCAGGGCCTTGTATCGCACTACCTCTTGTGAAAATATTGTTTTCACAGAACAACTCTCTCTCTCTCTCTGTCTCTTGCCCTCTCTTAAGAGAAAAAGTACACGTAAGTAAATATTTTGTAACTATTTACACTATGGCACTAAAACTAACACAGTTCCCATAGAATTCACAAGTAATAACGTTCCTACAAACAAAAATAAATTGTCAGGCCTTACCACCCTGACATAATTGGCACTCTGATCTCTCTCTTTCCAAATTTCCATTCTACCCTCGCCTATTTGCTCGAAACGTGACTAAAAAACTAATAGAGTACAAACAAAATTTTTTTGTTGAAAAAATATGGCGCGCTGGTACGCTCTCGCGCTTCGCGCTCGTTTTCGTACGTTTAATTCGTACACTTTAACTACATTTTTTCAAATATGATAAATATTAGAACTTAAGTCGAAAACTGTGATTTAAGCTTCTGAGGAATTACAGCCATAAATTGTCACCGATATTTTTTTCGATCTGGTAAAAAGAAGAATCGCATATTTTTGAAAATAAACCAACTTTTTGAACTTTCGTCTGATTAAAAAATTTCATGAGAATATTATTGAAAATTTGCAAGTCTTTTTTATGTCAACCAGAAAATTTGGAAGAAATTTCAAAACAAAAATATATATATATATATTTTTCAAATTTTGGAAAACCTCTAACTTTTTGAATTTTCATCGAAGTTGAAAATTTTGTTCCGATAATTTTCAAGTCTTCTACCCATCTATAATAATCTTTGACAAAAAATTCTAAAATTTAAAAAAAATTCGAATTTTGAAAATGCTCTAAATTTTTTTATTTTGTTCATAAGTATATGTTTAATGAACTTAAACTTCATTTTGGGAACCTAAAGAAGTGTATCAAAGGCTGACTCGATTGGACAAATCTTTCAAAAGTTAGCGTGGCTACAAATTTCAGGTAAACATACATATATACATACAGACAGACACCGACAAAATTTTATGATTTTTGGACTCTGTGAGTGCCAAAATGTAAAGATCCGTTAAAAACAGAGAGGGAAAATTTGGACTGTACATTGAAAAAATTTTATTTTGATATTAGGGACTGATTCCAAAATGATATAAAAAACGAATCAATTTCTATTTTCCCTGATAGCTACTTCATTTCCCTGACTTCCCTGACAAAAATTTTTTCCCCTGACATTTTCCGGACATTTGGCCACCGCGACGATCAACTTCCAATGATTCTGCAAGCTCATCTTGCGTTTGATAAGCTTCTTCACCGAGTAACGTTACCAATTTCTCATCCTCGATTTTTTTCATGACTTAATCGGTGCAGTATAATATCCATAAGTTTCCAAAAGCAGTTTATGAATTTCAACAGAATTTTTCTTTGAATTAAAAAAGGAAAGTAAAACTTTCCTCAAATGCTGCTTTATTGGTACGTAAGCCGGAATCTTTAATGCTACAAACACTATGGTGTCTACCCTTCGCTAAAACGACATCTAATGACAACTAAGGCCCCGTGATGGGACTTTGACGTTCATAAAGTAACGGTGTGCCTCGTTGCGATATAATACAAGTAACACCATCCCTTAGAAATCCCTCAAAATTAATATTATGCTCTATTCGAGACCAACATATTTATTACGTTTTTTAAATTATTATACGTCAGAAACTACGAGTTACGTATCACTGCACAACCCTGCCTGTCCATGATTCATCCCATTATTCCCATTTCTCACTCACTTTCCGTACCTTCTTTTTTACCTCTCTCCTTGCATCTGCCTATCATCCAGTCTTCCACATGTTTTCAATTGTTTTATAAGAGATCTTAATTTGCTAAGAATGTCCAGCAGAAAACCTTGTCACAGGGACCCTCTATTCGCAACCTGAGGATGCGTTCTGCGAATTTGTCTTGGGTCCACGGTTTGATTCCAAAGGAATTTTGCCTAGCAAAATCGCGGTAAAATTTCTGCCATAACCACGTGTTATGATTGTGAGATAGTTGGTTACAGTCTGAGGAAACGAATACGACAATCCAGCAAAAGTCTCGTGCACCCTGTGGACACGGAGCGGCCCAAGGACGACCGCCTTCTGCATTTTACCCGCAAGTGCTTTAGCATATTGTTTACACGCAGGGATGCTTTTCGGGCTATTAACCAGTGAAAGCTTGGCATCTCCAAGAGCGCCGATGATAAGGAAGATTAGTTTAACAGAATATTGCGGGTAAAACTGTCGCACGTTCTTATAAAATCTCTGTACCTTTCTGTTTTTTCATTCTCCTTGTCTATGATGTTTTTGTCAGCTGGTGTTAAAAATTCGATAACAAACAGGCCTCCAGTGTGAAACAAAAACAATTTTCGAGGATATAAATTTTCAGTATATGCAGCACGTCTCATTGTCAACAATTGACTCTCTTTCCCTAGGCGCGTTTAGCGGAGCGATATTAAGGTTAATGACGTAAGAGTAACAGAAATGGTAATAAAGTACTCTTAGTGCTGCATTTTGCCTTTGGATGTAGGTCGCTCCTGCATGGATTGAACAACTAGACATTATGTGTCCTAGATGTTTGGGACAATATGCTAAAGTGGAAATGCAACCGTCTTTACATGCCAAAATGAAACCCTCAGTGCCCGACTCTAATCCGGTTGATTTAAGGAAAGCAAACGTTAGCTCACATGACATCGACTGATCCCTGAAATTTCTGTAGAAGAGACCGCGCATCCTCTTGTCGAAGAGCTATTCACGAACGTTTTTCTCCTGCGCTTTCTTAATCGGAGCTTTCAGCAGTGAGGACTCGAGATAGATAAGATTTGATGCATTTTGCTAACTCCTGATATTGAAGTCAAAGCCAAGTGTTTCAGCAACTTCATGCTGCACCCAAAATAATCCAGTTGTAAAGACATTCAAGATTTAGTATTCCACGACCACCTTGATGGCGTGAGATGTAAAGTCGCGGAACAAAAGACTTAAGGTGCATGCTTTTGTTCATGTGCATAACCTTTCATGTCCATGGAACCACTCTAAATGAATAGAGTAATACCGGGTCTGCAAGCATGTTCGTTGCAGATACTTTGTTCCTCGCCGATAGTTCGGAAGACCAAATCTGCTGGATGAGACGTTTTTACCTGCATCGGAGATTATACATTATAAATGTCACATCCTGAATGGGGCTCTGTAGCACGCCCAGTTATGTATATGTCTCTCCAGTGTGATAGTATTGTATAGCGCTTCCTTCGAGGTGCTCAAGGTCTTAGGGGATGGCTTTAAGCTTTCCATGCTTCAAATAAACCTTGGCGCATTTTCTAACCCAAAAATACATTCCAATATCTTTAGAGTATTCCTTGACAATCTTTAGAGCTAGGCATAGTCGCTCTTTATTTTTTTACACAGGTCCTAATATCATCCATGTAAAATACATGAGCGATCTTATGCTTTCCATTTCCACGTTTGCCGCAAAAGTAACCTTCGGAATGGCGAGTGCCAGAGATCGTGGCTATAATGGTAGGCTTTCCAAAAGACAGCTGATAAGTCTGTGGGAGGTCGAATCGAAAGCTTTACTGTAATCATTCCAGGCCATCGATAAGCCGCGCTAGTAGCATGCTGCGTCTCTGTAGATACATCTATCATTGAGCAGGTTCTTCCGACATCATGTTACGCCTATCTTTGATCCGCGTTGTTCGTACATTCCATGCCACACAGGTCGATTGTCCGAACAATCCTATTATTTAGGATAGCTGTGAAGATCTTATGCTGTTTGTTTAGACAAGTAATGTGCCTGTAATTCTCCATGTCAGTTAAGTTGTCCATCTTTAGCAGGAGTACTTTGCGCCCTTCCAATAACCATTACGGAATAGGCGTTTGTGACTTTAGATATGAGGTGAAAATGCTAGTCAGATGCTGTTAGATTGAAGGAAACTTCTTCCACCAGCAGGTCTTGATACCATCTGGACCCGAAGTAGAATAGTTCTCCATGCCTGTTAATACTTTTTTCACCTTCTCGGAAGTTATGTCTGGAATTCTTTCTCAGATTTTATGAGTGCATTGTAAGGCTCCTTAAAGCTATTTATGTTCCTTGATTCTTCTTCTCGTGAATGACCTGCTTCGATCTGCTCTGGTTTGGGTGGATGCTCGACAGTAACCGTAGGGTCTTTGAAGAGTAGAAATGGGTCAGAGAAAAACTATTGGTTTTCTGTGACCCACCTCTCTCTCCATATGCTGCCTGATGTTCAACAGCTTTGACTTGTTAAATGTAGGATAACGGATCAGCATTTCGCGCGCGAATTGTCGAACCTTTGTGGTGAAATTTCTGCCAGATATTATGTAGTCAATCACACACTGTATGCGGGGCACGTACTGTCTTGCCCAGCCTATTTTTGTAAAGCGTTGATGCATTCGTTTTTTGGTCTTATGATCAGCCGTTGGTTTTGTTTCACGGTTTGCACCTGGCAAAGCTCTCGCTGCATTATACACACCACAATTGATAGTCCAGAGATAGGATACTTTAGAAAAATCCCCACGAAGCTCGTCATTCAGTTCAGTCAGATCTTTAGGCTTGAGAGAAACTGGAATATTGATGTTTCTTCGGGTCCTGAAGCTTTGCTCTTCCTTTATTAGATGTCTGATTGCGGTTGGTCTCAATGTTGCCTTTCTTTTTCTGTTGCCATCTTGTCCTGACTGTGGTTGAGTAGACACTCTGCTTATATAACCCCTATCCCGGAGCTCCTATGTACGGATTCGCCCTGCTAGTTCGATAATTTTGAACCGTATTTAGTACAACCATGTTTGGTGTTGTCATTGTTTTTTCCATGAGCAGCTAGGGAAAAAGGTTTATCCATCTTTGTAGAGCCCCGCATGCAAAGATAAGGCTACGCACTCTGAGAGGGCGCCCGGTATCCTAGAGTCACCATTTAAGACACCTCAACCCGGTGCCATTCAGCTTTGTACACGGATGCCATGCCTCTGCTTAGGGGTTATTCCTTCGCGAACATCCCTGGATAATGTCCGCGACTGCTTAACCCTCAGAGTTAAGCGGTTGGTTTTTCTATTCGCTTAAAAAAAGAGTTTAAACTACAGTACAAGTCCGATAACTTTCCAACTTCGGAGCTTTAGAGGCTGAAAATTCCAGAAATTGTGGACTTATCGGATGCCCCCTCTAGTAGCACGGTATTAGGTGCGCGCATGCGTAAATCATGGTCGTTCTGTTGCTTTGTCATAGGCCCACAGTTTGATTCCAAAGGAATCGAAACCGATCGAATATTGTGTGTGTTGGTGTAATTAAAAGTTAGTCATACGGACAACTGCAGGATTTCGCCAAGAGCGGGGGCTAATCTGAAAAACTTCACCTTCTCTCAGCGAAATTACTGTAAAATTTCGGCCATAACCACGTCTCACTACTGTGGCAGAATCAATACGACGATCCAGCAAAAGCCTCTAGCACCCTGAGAACACAGAGCGACCTAAAGACGAACGCCTTCTGCATTTTTCCCGAAAGTATTTTAGCATATTGTTGACTCGCAGGGATGCTTTTCAGGCTATGAATTAGTGAAAGCTTTTGCAACTGGTGCCGAAAATTTGATAACGAAAATGGTTCGCTTCTCGAAGTCAAGGAGAACTATTTCGAGAATATGAAGTTTCAGTATCTGCGGCACTTCTCATTCTCGACAATTGACTCGATTTCCCTAGGAGCGTTTAGCGGAGCGAAATTAAGGTTAATGCCGTAAAAATCACAGAGATGATAATAAAGCACTTTTCGTGCCACATTTTGCCTCTGGATGTAGGTCGTTCCTGCATGAGTTAGACAACTAGATCGTATGTTATGAAAAGATCTCCGGAATGTAAAAATTCTTAATTCAACGTCTGGGAAACAACAAATTAGTATTGGTAAAGAGAACCTTATTTGATCGACTTCTGAAATGACCTTAGCCATTTCGCAGAAACTTTTACATTAAAATCGAAAAAATTTTGAGCCGGTAAGTATTTAAATTATAAGGATAGCAGGGTGTATACCCTTCGCCTCCATCGTAAGAAATGAGAACTGGCTGTAATAAGAACATGTAAGAACACTATAAACAATTTTAATCAAAAGGATAAAGATCACTTCAGATAATATGTTTCTTAGTTCGTCGCCACGTGTCCAATAATCACTAAACTTGTCAGGATTTTATAATAGAGTGTTTTAAGAAATTTCTAACACCAGAAATTTATAGTGAACAAGATGGCTTTATTTTAAGGTTGAAATAAAATTGGACATTGCGCCCTAAACCAATTTTCCTTTTTCGCCACACTACACCTTCACCATTCACGGACGCCAGCCATCCTCCCCCTATGTCTCCCTCTCCAACTTGACTCCTTTCCTGTTATAGTTACTACTTAAGTTGTTGACTCACTAATTTTAAAATATCAATAATATGTAAGCTAAAAAACATTTGTAAAGCGAATGACGCATTGGCGCATGCGTAGTAGCACTTCAAAAAAAAAATCACAGGCGTAAGTACTAGTCATATTATATAATCAATTATATCTGATTGAATAAAAAGAAAATCACAAAACAATGGTGTGAAATTTAAAGTAATATATAATACACAGAATAAAACGTAGATAGACTATAATCAGACGCGAGATAGGTGTTGACTGAACATAATGAATCTAAATTCATGTTATAAGATTTATTGAAAAAATCTAAATCAGTTACTCAAACTTCATCCCATTTAATGGCAGTTTGATCCCTGGTATTGTATTGAAGCAAATTTTTAGCTATGACTTTGTGATTTTTTCCACATGGTTGAGGTTATTTTTCTTTTCCTCTATTCCAATGCATAGTGGGCGTTTTGTTTCTCCTACATAAGTCCTGCCATAATCAAACTTGATTTTATTAACTATGTTGCATTGATCTAAAGTATCCAATTAATCTTTTCCTAATTTATTAAATTTATTTAACATGGAATCAACTTTAAAACAGATTTTATTGTGAATATTCAATAATTCCATCAACATTTAAGATGTTGTTAGAAGTTTTCTTTTTTTTTTTAATCCAACTCAGAAAGTCTTTTTTAATATACATTTATATTGGATTATCTGATGAGGAAATTGGCCTGGTTCCGAAATGTTATTTTTGTACATTGCCAAATTAATAGTCAGGAAGAAGTCGATCAAACAAGGTTTTTCCTTACCAATACTAAACAGTGTGTGTCCTAGATGCTTGGGATGTGTATATCACGCTCTGCAACTATCATCGGTAATATTGTTGCTCAAAATGTGGCGACGGCATGTTAAGGTGGAAATGATGCCGTCTTGACATGCCAAAATGAAAGCCTCCGTGTCTAACTTCAATTCGGGTCATTTAAGGGGGAACACCACAGTGAAAGCGTGAAAATTAAGTGATTTTCATGAATTTTTTTTTGTAGGTAGAAATAATTATTTGAGGATCAGACAAATAATAATTTATTTAACATATATTCACACAAATTTTTATTTAAAAATATTAAAATATGCATTACAGTTAAATACATGAATGTAATGACGTAATAAAAAAATGACCCCTCCTGGTGGCAACGATACAACAGTGAAAAATCATGTGAAAGCAAAAAACCAAAAATTTTATTAATCTGTACAACAATCGCTATCGTTGTACGTAGCGGTTTATTTTATTTTTTTGAAAAAATGGCGCCGGTTTGAAAAATAAGTGCATTTATTGAACACTTTTTTTTAAAGGGCTTGAAAAAATATTAATTTTCAGAATTTTGAAAAACGGTTGCGTACAACCTTAGCCAATATAAGTACAAAAATTTCAAAAAAATTAAAATCGGTTTATTAGTTTTCGAGAAATCAATGCCACCGTGTTAAAAAAAGTCGTTTTGAGAAAACGCGTAAAGTTTTCATTGCATGTGAGATAGCGCTAGTTGAAATAATATGTGAAATATTAATACTTACATTAAACTGTCTATTCCTGGGCCATATGATGGTTCATCTTCAGTTTTTTTAGCATTGTTTTGACCTTGTTTTATTTTTTTATGCATTAGCAGCGGCTAATACAAAGGGAAGCGTTGTAACTCTCTACCTGCACTTGTTGTATTGGGTAGAACTTCGTCAATTTTCAAAATTTTAAGTTGAAAATTTTTCTACATATTTTTGAATATGTATACTTTAAGAAAATGCAAAAAATCGATTTTTTGACCAGTGACAGTGGTGTTCCCGCTTAAGGAAAGCAAAAGTTAGCTCACAAGACCTCGACAGATCCTGCCGACAGATCCTGCCGTAAAGCGCTTGAAATCGTGAGGTAACGCGCCACAATGCTCACACGTGTACACAATTCTAATCCTTTATTGTTCCCAAAATATGCCCCAGATCCAAAAATTTTGGGGGACTTTTAGCTTACTTTTACTACCCTACACCCTCTTGAAAGGAACCAGAGTTCTCATGGGTCGCCCTGTATATATTGAAAATGCGAAAATCATATACAATCCTATTATATGCCCAATATTAAGAAAGCTTTCCTGTACCAACAAAATAAACAATATATTTTAAAAACTTATAAATAGGTTATTCAATAAGTCATTCGACGTGTTGTGAAGACGAGGTATTATTCCTGAACTGCCCCAATTTTAATCATACCTCCTTTTGAATTGCGAATTGACTTTTCTATAAATATTTTCTAAAGTGTTTTTCATGCCCTTCCATCCACATAATGCACCGTTGAGACTCCGGATTCTATAACCCCGCATAACATTTGCCTGGCAGGTTTAGTTTTTCTCTCTGAAAAAAGTTGTATCTTCTACGTTTCTGCAAAAAATGTTAAAACATTAATTTTTCAAACCAGCAAATGTACTAAATATTTTCATTTTAGCTCGCTTTGAAAAAGAAAGTTCTTTATATTTCAACATGAATATGTGAGAACCTGTCCTTCAGACTGTTCCTAAGATAATGTGCAATTGAAAATTTATTGATTTTGTTAAATAAAAAAGTTGTACATTTTTTCGCAAGCAGTATCAAAATAACGTCAAACAATTTTGAAACGCTTCGTTTATCGAGGGAATTTTGAGTGAGACCAAACTTTCAGCGAAAGAAATGTTTATTAGGATCTAATGAATTTTCTGAAAAGTCTCACCTTAATTGATTTATTCTTTAACAAGATAGGAGCATTCAAATAGTATTGACTGATCGCGTGAGAGGCGATAATTTTTTTATTTTTTTTATTTTGCCTTAATAAAGAAATAATTGCTTCTGGTTTGATCTTAAGATTTTTATTTAATAGTATAAACAAATAAATAGACTGAAGTGATGCCCGTACAGGGGCCCGACGACGTGACGTGACGACTGTGTCGAGCAGGTCGAGGCTCCGTAGTGATCACCTATCACACACTTGATCAATGCTATTAGAATGATCCTATTTTATTAACGAATAATTTAATTGATTTAAAACTTTTCATAAAACTGCATTATATCCTGATAAACATTTTTTTCCCTGAAAGTTTGTGCTTACTCAAAATCCCCTCGATGAACGAAGCGTTTGGAAATTGTCTCACGTTATTTTGATACTGCTTGCCAACAAAATTTTAACTTTTTTTAACAAAACCAATAAATTTCTAATTGCACATTATCTTAAGGACAGTTTGAAGGACAAGTTGTAAAATTTTCATGATAAAATATAAAGAAGTTTATCTTTTGGAGCGACTTGAAGTGAAAATATTTAGTACATTTGCTGAGCAATCTTTTTAAATTTCGTGAGGCCAAGGTGGAAAACAATAAATTGGCTCTATTAAATCAGAATGGAAAAACACATGTTCTGAAACCCCTGCATTAATTACAGTTAATCGATAACAATACATTTGTAGGTACAGTCTACTATAATAAGAGAGGAAGATCAAAACTTTTGTAATTTTCATTTTTACAAATATTTAAAATATTTAATTTACTATTAGCAAGGATGATCAGCTAATTAGCATGGGTTAATAGCTGCTTGACGATCAGTTAAACAGGATTTCAGTTAGCATAATTCATAGCTGCGTGAAATCCTGATATCTTGAGAACAGTAAATGACACATTACTCGACAATTATACACATAATTATAACAGTCATGAGTTAATTAAAATACAATGTAAAACCGGAACGATAACGGACTCACCACACGGCTGCATACGACTCAATCCTAACTTTAAACCGAGAGACTGAGATTACCTTGAAAATCGTTTCATCTCTCTTATGCTTTAGTCCTTGGAACCCAAGCACCAACGTCAATATCTCACTTGACGGTAGTTTTGAGTTTCTACTATGTAGGGAGCTAAGTTCTTTTTTTTAATTCACGGCACCGCCTGAGTCACTTTTTATTCCAATGTACGCGGCCTTCGCTTAATTTTGAGAAAAATGCACTTCGTTTTAAACTTCTCTTCGTTTTTCGCTTTCAATTTCGCGGCGCCATCTTTGTCATCTTATATAGAAAATACTACTTGTTCGTCACAAGTAGATCGTAGGATATCCTGGAGATTTTTCAAAGTATGCCTTTTGTCAATACCGTGCCAGTGGTTGAAACTTGGGAATTTTGATGACCAAGTTATTTTTGTTTTGGTGCATAGGGTAGGAAATATGAAGGTTGGACTTTAGCTTCAGCGCTTAAAATTTGTGCTTCTCAGCAGCTATCTCTTCCTTATTAGCAATTTGTATTTAAATCGAACTGCATTCCACTGAGGTTTTGATTTGCAGTTTTTATTCTATTCGCAGTTTCTCAGGAAATAATTGATTTCGAAATTTACTTTCGAAATCTAGTTTTTATTTCCTAAGCAATTACTGCGGGACTCCCCTTTCAATTTATCGGTGTAAATTTGTATCATGTGAGACCCCCTTTTCCAGTTGTTCAAAATTGTTTAATTCTAAAACTGCTCTTTGCCCAATGAAAATCTGTTTATTTGTAAGGAAGTTATAGCCGTTTAAGTTTTCTCATTCAGAAGGGTGGTTTGATCAGAGGAGGAATGGATTATATAGGGTAGCTGTGAAAAATAGAACGTGCTGGAGAATGCAGAAAAAAGGAATTGGGTTACATCAGCACGGTCGTTGACGCGGAGCATTCTCGTGCGCCTCGCCTGCGTGATACCTCGGTACCTCCCGTGAATTGATGGTATGTGTGTGAGTTATTCAGCCATACCTGCGTTCATTGTACTCACGTGTGCACGCGGGTGTTATGATTTATTGTAGTTTCTCTTTATTCCCTCATTCATCCCTTCATTCTCGTCATACTATGATTTCAGCTGGATCTAACCTTTTACGTGCTATTTAACTCTAGTTTCTATTTTAGGTTTCTGTGTTTCTAAAAAAAATACAATTACGGTTCACAATTTTTAACCTACTTAAGTCTCCTTTATTTTAGATTTTGTGTTTGTCTTTTTTTAAATTTCGGATTTGATATTCTAATCAGATTATATTATATTATTACTTACATTTACAAATATTTCTCTTCTTGCGCAAAATTGAAAAAGGAATTCTTCGACTCCTTCGAGCTCGCCCATTCCTTATTGTCATCATTTTAAAGCGCTGACTTGGCGACCAAAGTTGTGATCACTTTAGTTACGTTGAAACCGTTGTGCCACAATCGAAAAAACAAATTATGTCGACTCTAAACAGATATAAATTTAGGAGTTCAGAATTAATTTGTTTCCCTTTTCTTTTTAGCTTACATTTTTTTGTGATACCTGGGCAAAGATATTATAAACGTAGATGCGGTGCAGGCTTAGTTACCCGCGATAAATATAGACGGCGCGCCCGGTGAAAATTGTCAGTTCCCCTCTACCCACCGCTCCCCGGCTATAGCACCCCTTCGACAACAACCACTCGGAGCGCTGTAAGCAACTCTCAGTAGGCCCCTCGAGGCGCACTAATGGTTACTTAGCTCGGACAAGAACCATTTGGATTGAAAGTAAATTGCCAATTAAAACATTTTTACCTTTATAACTTTGCAAAATATGGTTATTTTAATAAACATCACAAATAAAAGTCGATGAATAATTTATATTACGGTTTCATATATTTCCCACTATTTCTAAAATTATTACTTATAAAAGTTCATTCTATATATTGTCTATATATAGTTCTTTAATATTATTTTTTTTTATTTTTGTGGTCTTCAATTTCTATGGATTTTTTTAGACTTTTATAAAAATATAACTATAATTCCAAGTGATATGAAAATTGTTCTTTCGGTTTTTAGATGTTAAGACGGCAGTTTCAAGCCAGATTACGTTTCGCATTGGCAAACAAAATTAGACGAACAGAATTTCACTATCGTATTCATAAAAAATATCATATTCTATAAAATATATTTTAAAATAAACTTTAAATTATTATAATTACTACAGCTTACTCGACATATATATAATTTAAAAAAATGCCTCAAAATCTTCCAGATTATTTTACAATCTTATAAATCTTTTAAAATGTTTGAAATATTTTCGACACTGTAAACTTCCCGAAATTATAAAATTTTGAAACCTAGCAATCCCGAATTTAAAAATTCTGTCTAATGATAAAATATACAAACTAGAAAATTCCCGAATTGCAGAAATTGAGAAAACAGTTTTGTGATCAATATTCTTTATTTATTACAAATACAATAATCAAATATTTTTATTATAGAAATTTTGTTTAATGTTTAACTGTGATAAATTATTGTTTTAATTTAATATAACAATAATCGTATAAAAATGTGATACAAACATAAATTTAAAAACACGTGAGCTTCAATTGAATCAAACTTTACAGGATTCAATCCAAATTAATTTAACGTGACTTTTATTTTCATTTTTTTTAAATAATAATTTTATTTTCGCGAGAGTTTTCCGTATTGTACAAAAATACAATGCACATTTTCAAACAACGTTTTTTATTCAAAAATACATTTGTTCAATTATTGTTATTTTAAATTCTAACAATAATTTTTAGAAACTTCAAACATTAAAAAAGTTTTTTCTTTGGTATAAGTATTTAATTATTTTATTCATTTCAAATCGTAGATTTCAAATTATTTATGTCTTACGGTCCAATCGTAAGTCGAAAATAAATATGAGTCAAAAAAACATGTTCTTCGAAGCTCAGATATTTATTTAATATAAAAAACTCCTTTTAAACTTCTTGACGTTTCGGTACACATGCGTACCCTTTTCAAAGGTTCTGAACCTGAGTTGATGATGGTCTAAAATAGTCAAACAGATCCAATTTCAGTCAAAAAACATAACATTTAAGTCAATTATTAAAAAAAAAAATTAATTAAAATTTAATCATTTTAGAAGTATCAAAAAATACCGAGACTTCAATCAGTTAGACTACATTTTTTTTTAAATATAGTACGAGAAAACAAATTAGCGTAGGTTAGGACGGACGAACTGCTTTGTTTTCTCGTACTATATTTTTAAAAATGTCTAATTGATTGAAGTCTCAGTATTTTTTGACACTTCTAAAATGACTAAATTTTAATTAATTTTTTTTTTTTAATAATTGACTTAAATGTTATGTTTTTTGACTGAAATTTGATCTGTTTGACTATTTTAAACCATCATCAACTCAGGTTCCGAACCTTTGAAAAGGGTACGCATGTGTACCGAAACGTCAGGAATTTTAAAAGGAGTTTTTTATATTAAATAAATATCTGAGCTTCGAAGAACATGTTTTTTTGACTCATATTTATTTTCGATGTACAATTGGACCGTAAGACATAAATAATTTGGAATCTACGATTTGAAATCAATAAATATCAACGGTCGAAGAAAGGATTGATATGTTTCATCAAATCATTTTACAATTTATTATTTTATTTAAAAAATATTTGTTAACAAACTATTTTTTAATCGTTCAAATTAGGGAGTTGTCTAGCCCGGATA
>NC_046659.1:11942424-11946245 GCF_010883055.1 Belonocnema kinseyi | reverse complement strand
TAGTAATAATGTTCATACTATATACACCTGAAAAACATAACCTCAAAATCGACTCATGCATGAAATGAAGAATCACCCGAAACATTAAATTCGCAAATTTCTTCCGTTTCTTTCAAATGGGTATCGAGATATAAATAGAAGATCACTGAAACAAAGATATTATAAACGCAGATGCGGTACGGGGTGTCAGAGTGGAGAATTATATATATAGGACATTACATTTTCTGCCCTATCGAGGTGGTGCTCTCACCGTACTACGAAGTCGAATTCTTGTTTTCTCATTCTTCGTAAAATATGACGGTAAAGCAGTAGAAAGATTTTTTGAGGTTAGAAAAGTTTGACATGTATGCATATCACTGCATTTTTTCAGATCTGAAGCCTGATCCAGGTTTTCGGTATTACAAGGTCAAAGATAATCTCAATTAAAAATGAAAAAATTCGCTGTACATCCAATTTTTATTCTTGGGTCTTGGCGATTTTTTTCTAATCCATTTCAGTCACTGGTAAACGGGGGTGATTTTCTCTTAGAAAATAAGTGATTAAAATTTGAAAAAATTGGGTAGGCTTTTTTGACATCTAGATATGTAAAAACGGTAAACTTCCGAAAATTTAAAAACTAATTTAAGAACTATTTATACTCTTTTAAGATGCCAATACATGTGCAAATTTTTAGGCCTTCAGTTTAAGAATTTGAATTTTAACTTTAAAAATGCTTCATTTTCAGAATACAGCCTTATTGTTTGAATTTTCAGAATTTTCGTTATTAGTTATGGGTTAGGTAAAAAATAACATTATGGGATTTGAAATTGTTACAACGCGAAAAATTTTTAATTTAACATTTAAAAATGCGAAAATACACCATTTTCCATGTTCATTTGCAATCCAGCGAGTCACTTTCTTCCGCTTCTTTTGAAAATCGATCCTCTGCTTTCAGTTTTCTTTTTAAAATATACCATGAATTCAACGCATTTCAATTTTAATGTTTGCATTTGCATTTAGATGTTTTATTGTTTAAACATTAATTAATTAAAAGATTTTATTTATTTTTCACGATTGTAATTTATAACTTCTAAAATTGAATAATTGTAGCTCAAATATGAAAAAATATAGAATAATTTCAAATTTATAGAGGTTCTATCATATATATTGAACTATTAAAACCTCTGATCTTTTTTAAGTTTTTTAAAACTCTTTTAAACACTTTTTTTAACAATTTTGATTGTGATTTCTCAATAAAAGAATAAGTGTTATTTAGTCTCCAGAACAGCAATTTTAAAAATATTTAAAGCTTTAATAGTTGAGACATTTTAAATTCGTAGTTTTTAGTATATTAAATAATTTCAAATTTAAAGCTATTAAAATATGTCATCAGAATTTTTGCATGGAAAGTGTTCGATAGTTTTAGATTGAAACATTTCAAATTATTCAGTTACAAATTAAAATCGTACAACTTCAAGTTTTATTAATTTTTTGATCATTTGTCACCCCCACAAATTATGATTATTATTTTTTTGTGTCAAGAAAATAACGCCTGATTTTTGTAAAAATTAACAAATATATATTAAAGGTTCACTCAAGGTCATTTTTGTTCAAAAATCTTGTTCCTGAATAAATTGACTCTTATTGTTTCCGATTTTGTTCTCTCACTCAGGGATTGTGTTTTTCATAGAAAACATTGAAATGCGATTTTTTCACGTTTATAAAATTATAATTGAAGGTCACTTCGGGTAATTTTCTAAGAAAAATATTGACTTACAAAGAATATTGGTCAAAAAATAGAATGGATTTCTTCGCCTGGGATACAAACGTAAATTGTGCTGTAATAAAAACAACTGGAAAAATGTAGACGAAAGCCAAATTTGGTAAAGAAAACAAAACTTTGTCGACCTATAAATGCTAATTTTATTCCCCGAAAGATTTGTCAAAAATCTCTTCGAAACACTTTTATTGCAACAATTTAAGTGAAGACAAATATTTGTTATAAAAATAAAAATAGTACAATTTTTACATACAATTCTAAAAAAGAAAAAACTGTGTGTCAAAGCACAATCCAATCCGACTATTTTTTCGAAAGTTATCCGATGTACAGGCAACCACGCATCAATTACAACGACGACGTAGCCGCCAGAGAGACACACAGATACCGACGTAAAAACTTGTTCTTCTGACTCGAGGAGCCTCAAAACATCGAAATTTCATGAAATTCGCGAAAGTCATTTTTCGCAGAAAACTCTTCTCATTATGGATGAGAAAGTGATAAAATAATCATGGGGCCTTGAAAAAGTAGCGTTTTTCGCCTCTTGACTTTTTTCCATATGAAGCTTTTTTTTGGGTCAAATGCCCATTTTCGATTGGTTTTTTGGATTTTGAAAATCCTTTAACTTTGGTAAGTTTGATTTTATCAAAAAAAGTTATTAAAGTCAAAGTCCAATTCAATCCGACCAGTCTTTCGAAAGTTATCCGGTATACAGACAACAACGACGACGCCGGACAGACAAACAGACCCTGACGTAAAAACTTGTTTTTCTGACTCACGGGGCCTCAAAACGTCGACATTTGATAAAACACGAAAAAGTTATTTTTCATAAAAAACTAATACCTTCTCATTTTTGATGAGAATGTAGAAATTATCAACAAGATCTGTAGAAAATCTTTCAAAGAATAAAATTATTATCCCGTAAGTTACAACAGAAAAATTGCTATTTCAAAAAAATGAAAGTTGTTCTAAATATTGAGCTAAACTCGCGACCGGGACAAATCGGGAAAAGAAAGTAAATTTAAAAATTGAACTGCAGCTCGAGTATTAAAAATTTAACAGTGATTGATTTTACAAGATGATTCCAGATCTATTCAAAATGATCTAATTTACATACTTTAACGTTAAAATTTGAACTAATTTAATTCGAAAGCCTTAGTAGTTGCACAAGTGTAAACGTTCGAATTAACGGCTTCTTAAATGAACGCCCTTATTCAATTTCAAAATCTTTTTGGAGTATTATTTCAGTATAAAATATACCATTTTTAATCTATTTAGTTTGGAAATTTAAAAAAAATTTCAATAGTAAAAAAATTGAAAAAGAATTGTCACAATTTCAGAGTGACAAATTTAAACTTTGAATGTTACAATTATAATTGTTTTATTTTTTTAACTGTATTTCCAAGGTAAAAGTATTTCATTTTGATTCTTAAAGAACAGGATTTTACAAAAATGTTAGGAAAAATGGCAATCAGTCTAAAAGACATTTAAAAACGCCGAAAATTTTTTAAAATAATTTTAAAATATTTGAAATAATTTAAAAGAGAATTGATACTTTTGATGAATTTAAAATGTTTTGAAATGGTGACTTTTTATTTTAAAAAATTACATAATTTTAAGAGGAGGTATAAAAATATGGCACCGCTGAAAAAAATACCGAAAGGGATGAACGAAAAATCCCAAAAAATGAAATCTCCGGGACCTGAATAATAATTTTATAAAAATTGTATTTAAAAATATATTGAAAAACACGTGCGCTTTGAAAGAAAAAAATTTTCTGCCTAAATTTTCGTCGTACCTACATAAGAACATTTTTGAAACAAACTTTGCAGGATTCAATTCAACTACGATTTATATCAAAATTTATTTTTATTATTTTTATCATTAATAAAAAATTCGACTTTTCAGAACTTTTAAATATTTTTTCAAACACTATGCACATTTTCAATCAAAATTTTTCATACAGAAATTTATATTCGATTATTGTATTTTCAATAAATAATATTTAATAAACAATTTTTTGAATTGTTTAAATTCATGAATTTTCTAGTTCGAATATTTTATA
>NC_046659.1:11940814-11942324 GCF_010883055.1 Belonocnema kinseyi | reverse complement strand
GATATTGTTGACAGATGACAATACGCCAATTAGCACAAATGGTAAGTTCCGACAGTGCCTACAAGTGTGCCTACTGGCCGCTAGATGGCAATACCGGTTTCAAATGTATACACCTGGTAGCACTAACAAGCGTCTAGATCCTTTTCACTTCCGCGGCGTCGCGTCGTTTCGTAGCGTCCTTTTTTTATTTCCGCGGAAATCACGCCTTAATCGCGACACGTTATTTATCTCTCATCCCGGACGAGCCCCCAAAAATTGTGGGAGTGAGGGTTAAATAATAAAATGTCGACATCCAATTAACAAATATATTCTGAATAAAAGACAAATATCATTTACAGTATTACATAGCTACTCTAGCGTGGCCGGACTCAGACTGTCCCAAGCTCATCCCCCGAAGGGTCGCATCCCTCAGGCCTCCTTCTCCTACTCCTCCTTATTCTACCTCCTTACTCAGTACTTACGCCTATTTCATTCTACATGCTAACTAAATACTATCCGTCCTACAACCTTACTCTAAGAACCTACTTTCCTACATATATATATATATATATATATATATAAAGATTGTAAAGGATTTCAAATATTTGAGGATGTTTAAAAAGGTTTCAATGAATTTTCAATTCATTTTTATAATTTAAAGGAATTTCAAGGAATTTTAACAATTAGATCAGGGTTGTTTAAGAAACTCCAAAGTACCTTAAAAATGTTTTAAAAAAGTTCTAGGTATTCCAAAAGAGTTAATTACGGTGACTTAATATGAGATTTTGAAAGATTTAATATACTTTTTATTAGTTCATTATTTTTAAAGAGTTAAATTTTGAAACAAAATTTCAATTTTCATCCAAAATTTGACCTGTATGCCAAAAAAAAGCATTTTTCATAAAATACATGAACTTTGCACAAAAGAAATTTATTTTTCACCTAGTCTAATTTTCTATAAAAAATAATGTTTAATTATAGTTACATTTTCGACAAAAAAGATTAATTTTCTTGTGGTTAAAAGAAATTAATTTTTAAGCAAAGACAAAACAAAAATTCTACAAAATAGTTTAATTTTCAGAAAAGAATTTTTTTTAACTAAATTGATAAATCATCAACCAAAAACAAACTAAATTTTCAATAAAGCAGTTCCACTTTCAACCAGAAAAGTTGAAAAAAATAGTTAAAATTATTTGAAATTGCTTTGAATTATTGAAATTATTTGATAAACATTTCAAGCAATTTTCAATTAACTTCATTAATTTAAAGCAGTTTCAAATAATTTTAAATATTTTTGTTTCAATTTTTCCGGTTGAAAGTGGAACTGCTTATTTAAAAATTTAGTCATTTTTTTGGTTCGTGATTTATCAATGTAGTTGAAAATATTTCTTTTCTGAAAATTTAATTATTTTATAGAATTTTTGTTTTGTTTTTTTTGAAGAAAACTAATTGTTTTTTGTTGAAAGTTTAACTATTTCTATTAAAAGTTAGTCAGCTATTAATTAAAATTATTCTTATATTTTATTGTTAT
>NC_046659.1:11937648-11940714 GCF_010883055.1 Belonocnema kinseyi | reverse complement strand
CGAGGGCGCATACTTTGAATAAAATATTTGTTATCATTTTCTTGAAATAAATGTGTTTTTTTCTTGAAAAAATACCGGTTTCATATGTATACACCTGGTAAAGCCGGCGAAAATGTGCAAAGTGAGTGACAAACAGTGATTGTGTATGTGTGTGAATAATAAACAGGACGGATTTCAGTGAGTTTTCTGGCGAACAGTGAAATAGGATAATGTGATTGTGAAGTGACGCCAAGACGAAGCGACGAAGTACAAAAGACGCCTTGAACAACCAATGAAGTAAAACGAGCACCTCCAGCAACCACAAGAAGTTACAAAGCGATGAAGCACGAAGTTTAGACGAATAATTAAGAAACTCAGACGAATTAGTTACGACGTGCAAAGTACGAAGAGTAATTACGACGTTAGGTGGCATGGTGGATACTCGTTCTTCAACATCGAAGTCCAAGGGTGCCAAAGAGGCAACGGAGATTCAGACGCCAGAAGCAACGACGGAAGACATAACCAGCAGAGGAACAGAGAAGCCGCTGAGTGCAACAAGGAAAAGAGACGCGAGGGGAGAGGGACCGAGTGCCTCAAGTACTCCAAATGACTCGGGCCACGACGAAGCTTCGAGAAGCTGTATTAACGAGAGTAGTGGGGGTTACTTTATAGAGACCGCCCCTACGACCGAAGAAGAAGAAGAAGAAGAAGAAGAAGAAGAAGAAGAAGAAGAAGGAAGCAACGAAGAGGACGAAGACGACTGTGACGTATTTGAGGACACAATTCAAGAAGCAGCCATGGCCACGGAACGGGAACGTGAGTTGCAGCGGCAGATTGACGAGCTGCAAGAACAGCTCAGATTGTCCACCAATACCACCCCCGTAGTACGAGAAAACGCCATTCAGCTGAGAGATATAGAAGGGACCATAAATAAATTTGATGATGAGAATCCAGGCTTCACTGTCAATGAATGGATCGTCCACTTAACGGAGTGCAAAGAAATGTACGGGTGGACAGATCTACAGATACTAGTCTGTGCAAAGATGTCACAGGTCTTGCTCGCAAGCTTCATAAGGCTACGCGAGTGAACGCCCTCAATATGAAGCCAGATCGAGCCAAGAAGACCTGGGCGCCTCAAATGAGGGGAACAGATCAGCTGCTTACAAGCCCACGAATGTGGATGTGATCTCCACGAGGCAATGCAAAGAAGGAAGAAGTTGCCTACAGAATCCTTCAAGGAATATCTTCTACAAATGAAGGCTCTGGGCAGTCGGGGAAATCTCTCGGAGCGGTCCATAATTAAGTATGTAATTGCCAGCATTAACGATTCGGAAATAAATAAGACGATGCTCTATGGCAAATGGACCATCGAAGAATTCAAGAGGTCACTTGAAGACTACCAATTGATGAAAGAAAGGACAAACAAGATTGAGAAAAGGATACTACTGAAAGGAGAAGGCCTGACAAAGGAGAGCAGTAAAGTCAAGGAAGGTCGGGGGCACGAAGCAAGAGACTGTAAACATCTCGAGAAGGGCGTGAAATGTTTTAAGTGTAATCAATTCGGCCACGTGGCCTCAAAGTGTACTCAAATAGAACGGGGTTCCCCAAGATCTTCGGCACATGTTAAGATGGTTCGTGAAGATAAACAGAATGATGCAGAGGAAGCAGGAGTGCCACGGGTTATGATCATCCACGAGAAGGAGTACTGCCGTGTCTATAAAGATACGAAGCTGAACGGTAGGATCGTCACTTGCCAGCTGGATATTGGCAGTGATGTACACTTGATAAGCCGCGACGTTCATAAAGAAATAGGATCACCGGAAATGGATCAAGGACCTAAGGCGCTGTGCTGGATGTCTGAAGAGGACCGCATGAGTACAGTAGGAAGTCTCATATTGCAAACACCGCTCGACGGTGAGGTATATGAGTTGCGGTTCCACGTGGTAAGAAGAAAAGATTTTAAAGCTATCATTGGTAATGGTTTATTAAAATATGCTTCTGTTTCTATAACTGCTCCGAATGCGTGTATTAAAAAGCTTCCGAACGACGAAATAAATTTTGTACATTGTGTTCAGGTGGTAGAACCACCGTATGAGAACGCGTATAGCCATCTTATAGGGGAATCTAAAGATAAAATAAAATCATTGATAGAGAGTTACCACCCTCAGTGTCAGAAAGCTACGCCGGTTAAGATGAAGATTCTGCTTAAAGATGATATTCCTGTAAGTCAGAGTCCACGCCGCTTACCTTTATCAGAGCAACGGGAGACAGAGCAAAAAATAGACGAATGGTTGGCGAAAGGGATCATACGTCTCAGTTGCTCGGAATATGCTAGCCCTGTAGTTGTAGTCCGTAGAAAAGACGGGGCACCTAGAGTCTGCGTAGACTACCGCGCTTTAAACAAGAAGATAGTTCGCGACCATTATACTTTACCTGTCATCGATGAACAGTTAGATAAATTGGTTCATGCTCGAGTCTATAGTACGATAGATCTAAGGAATGCGTTCCATCATGTCGAAATAGACGAGGAAAGTCGGAAGTTCACTGCGATTGTAACTGTTAAGGGGCAATTTGAGTTTAATTACACGCCATCACTTACATATTTAAAGACCTAATTCGCGAAGGCCTTGTACTGGTATATCGCGACGACATTGTCATTCCCGCGCAGAATGAAAACAAAGCTATCCAAAATTTAGAACGAACATTAGAAGTAGCGGCTTCTTATTCATTAGAAATAAATTGGAAAAAATGTCAATTCTTGAAAACGTGTATAGAATATCTAGTGCATGTAGTGCAAGATGGTACGATAAGACCATCTCCGGAGAAAGTTAATGCTGTTCTCAATTTCCCCGAACCCAAAAGTAGAAAGATGGTTCAAAGTTTTCTAGGTCTCGCGGGTTACATGCAAAAATTTATCGAAGGATTTACATGGTTGTCGAAAGCATTAAGGGAATGCGCGAGAGAAGATACCGAATCGGTATAATTATAGTATTTAGTTAGCATGTAGAATGAAATAGGCGTAAGTACTGAGTAAGGAGGAGTACTGATAATTTTATTTCGGTGAAGAACAGCGTAAATCGTTTGAAA
>NC_046659.1:11935875-11937548 GCF_010883055.1 Belonocnema kinseyi | reverse complement strand
TAGTATTTAGTTAGCATGTAGAATGAAATAGGCGTAAGTACTGAGTAAGGAGGAGTACTGATAATTTTATTTCGGTGAAGAACAGCGTAAATCGTTTGAAATGTTAAAACACTCATTGTGTGGAGCACCAGTTCTACGAATTTTTGATCCGCGTTTAGAAACTGAAGTACACACGGACGCATCAATCGAGGGTTACGCCGCTGTGTTAATGCAAAAATGTGAAGAAGATAAGATGATGCATCCGTGCCTGTATTTAAGTAAAAAAACAACCGATGCGGAGCGTAAATATTCCAGCTACCAGCTAGAAGTTTTAGCTGTAATTTATGCGTTACGTGAATTAAGAGTGTATCTGCTAGGAATACCGTTTAAAGTTGTAACCGATTTCGCAGCATTTAAACAAACTATGCACAAGAAGGATATCATCCCACGAATTGCTCGTTGGGCATTGCAGTTGCAAGAATTTGACTGTAAAATCGAGCACCGATCAGGGACACGAATGCGTCATGCCGATGCTTTAAGTCGATATCCGGCCGTACTACAAATCCGTGATGTATTTTTGGAACGTCTCCGACAAGCCCAGGCGGGGGATGAGAAAATATTGACGATAAAAAAAATCCTAGAAGCGGAAACCTACGGAGATTATGTGGTAGAAGGTGGTCTGCTCTACCGCGAGAGAGACGGAACGAGGTTATTAGTGGTACCAAGAGGCATGCAGCGCGAGGTTATCTCACAGGCCCACGAATTAGGTCATTTTGGTACTAAGAAAACTGAGGAATTAATCCACCGGGAATATTGGATTGACGGCATTCACTCAAAGATTGAAAGTTATATTAGGAATTGTGTACCCTGCATCCTGGGGCAAAAGAAGCAAGGAAAGGTGGAAGGTTTTCTACACCCTATACCTAAAGGCGATACCCCGTTGGATACGATGCATCTGGACCATGTGGGTCCACTACCGTCTACACGTAAGTCATACAACTACCTGTTAACGATGGTCGACGGGTTTACAAAATTCGTTTGGATTTTTCCAACGAAATATACAGAAACTAAGGAAGTTTTAGATACACTGAGAACTCATTAGCAGACTTTCGCAAATCCACGCAGTCAAGTACAACGTGCGCTGAATACAACCTATCAGAGAAGCATCGCAGCCTCACCCTTTGAAGTACTTGTCGGCACCACCATGCGAAATAAAGAAGATGTCCGTTTGCAAGAATTGATTCAAGAATCACTCAGGGAAGAATTCGACAACGCTAGGGAAGAAATTATAAAACAAGCAAAAGGGCAGATAGCAAAAATTCAAGAAGAAAATCAGCACACCTACAATAAAAAGAGAAAGAAAGCCACCAAGTATCAGGTCAGTGACTTAGTTGCCATTGCGAGAACTCAACTGGGCCCCGGTTTGAAAGTAAAGATCAAATCATTCAGTCCATACCGTGTAACTAAGGTCAAGGGAAGAGAGCGATACGATGTATGAAAGATTAGCGGCGAAGGTCCGATAGAGACATCTAGTTCCGCTGAACTTATGAAGCCTTGGTAGGGCCTCAACGAGGACTCATCGTCAGGCGACGATGCTGGTCAGGACGGCCGACTGTAGGAAAGTAGGTTCTTAGAGTAAGGTTGTAGGACGGATAGTATTTAGTTAGCATGTAGAATGAAATAGGCGTAAGTAC
>NC_046659.1:11933754-11935775 GCF_010883055.1 Belonocnema kinseyi | reverse complement strand
TGTAAATAAAAATAGACTACACGTATCCCAGGATTTTCTTAAAGGTGGCCATTGAACTATTTTTAATGAATAATTTTAACTATGTAAATTATATTTGTTTTATTTAAATTATTAATTTTCTATCGATCGCGATGGATCGGCGGAATCTCGGGACCTTTAGGTGGACGGAGCAACTGAATCACGACTTGCAAGAGTGCTAGGATGCGAGTGTGGCCCCTGAACGGGGTTAGATTGTACGACTGCATGCTCTGTGGTGCGAGAAACACTCGGAGCTATCGCACTTTTCGCAGCAACGCCTGCGAAACCATGCCGAACTACTCCGAAACAGGGGCTATGTAAGCAAAACGCCTACTCAACCATAGCTAGAACAAGCCGGCAGCAGAGAAAGAGAGGCAACACTAAGACCAACCGTGGGCTGTGTGTATAATGCAGCGAGAGCTTTGGCCGATGCGAACCGTAAAACAAAACCAACGGCTGATCATAAGACCAAAAGGCAAATGCATCAACTTGCCATAAAGATAGGCTGGACAAGACAGTACGCGTCCCGCATTCAGTTTGTGATTGACTATATCACATCTGGTAAGAATTTTACCACCAAGGTTCAAAAGTTCGCGAGCGAACTCCGGACCTGTTAACACACACTTAACAAGTCAAAGCTGCTGTCCGTCAGGCAGCATATTGTTGAGAGAATACGGATACTCTCTGATGCTAAGAGAAGTCTAGAGCGGAGGGAGAGGTGGGTCAGAGAAAATCAACAGTTTCTCTCTGACCTATCTCGACTCTTCCAAAACCCTCCAGTTACTGTCGACCACCCGCCCAAGCCAGAGGAGGTCGAAGTATTTTGGAGAAAAGTCTAAGAAGTGCAGCATAGACTGGACGAAGACTCAGAAAATATAAATAGCTTCAAGGAGCTGTGTGATGCCCTCATAACACCTGATAAAGAATGCCCACCCATCACTACCGAGGAGGTGAAAAAAGTATTAAGAGAAATAAAGAACTATTCCGCACCGGGACCAGATTGTATCAAAACCTTCTGGTGGAAGAAGTTTCCTTCAACCCATCAGAATTTGGCCAATATTTTCACCTCATATTTAAATTCGGAAGAGCCGATTCCTGAGTGGTTGGTGGAAGGGCACACAATACTTATTCCGAAAATAGGCAACTTAGCTGACCCGAAGAATTACAGGCCAATCACTTGTCTGAACACACTGTATAAGATATTCACAGCTATCCTAAATGATAGGATTATTCGGACAATTGAACCTGTGTGGCAAGAAATGTATGAACAACGAGACCAAAGATATTATAAACGTAGATGCGGTGCGGGGTCAGTTGCCCGCCATAAATATAGACGGCGCGTCCGGCGAAAAAAGTCATTTCCTCTCTATCCACCGCTCCCCGTAGAAAGCACCCATCGATATAGTTTGCCAAGAGCTACTTGGAGCGCTGTAAGCAACTCTCGGCACACCTTCGAGGCGCACTGATGGTAAACTTAACTTGGACAAGAACCATTTGAATTGAAAATAAATTGCCAATTAAAACATTTTTACATTTATAACTTTGCAAAACTTGGTTGTTTTAATAAATACCACAAATATAAGTCGATGAGTAATTTATATTACGGTTTCATATATTTTCCACTAATTCTAAAATTATTAATTATAATTTTCATTCTATATATTGTCTATATATAGTTCTTTAATATTATTTAGTTTTTATTTTTATTTTTGTGGTCTGCAATTTCTACGGACTTTTTTAGACTATTTGTCTAATCAAGTTCTCGTATGTATTTTCCAATTTCTTAATTATTATATATTCTAAGGTTTTTATAAAAATATAACTATAATTCCAAGTGATATGAAAATTGTTCTTTCGGTTTTTAGATGTTAAGACGGCAGTTTCAAGCCAGATTACGTTTAGTATTGGCAAACAAAATTAGACGAACAGAATTTCACTATCATATTCATAAAAAATATCATATTCCATAAAATATATTTTAAAATAAACTTTAAATTATTATA
>NC_046659.1:11918476-11933654 GCF_010883055.1 Belonocnema kinseyi | reverse complement strand
CCAGCGAGGGCGCATACTTTGAATAAAATATTTGTTATTCTCTTGAAATAAATGTGTTTTTTTCTTGAAAAAATACCGGTTTCATATGTATACACCTGGTATTCTTCACAAGTAATTTACGGTAATAGTGAAAATATACAGAAAACGATAGAAATTGCTTTATGGAGGGGAGTAAAAAGGGTGTGAAAATAACGTTAAAGAACACAGGACCACAAACCTACAAAATTTATCGCTAACCAACTAAATTAGGGTACCTCCAGGTGTAAGTAGTCGTTGAATTTGAATACGGTGTCCGTTTGACGCCATCAGGTCAGTATCAAGGTCAGTTCAAGGTGAAACCTACGAAATTCGGGCTCATCAACTAAATCAGGGTATCTTTAGGTTTAAGTGGTCGCTGAATCGAATCCGGTGAACAGTCTCGTATTTTTCGCTGAGTGTATCAGAGTGTGCAACTGGCAGAGTTGCATATTCATTACCATTATGCAACAAAACACCTTTTAAACTTCTTGTAGGCGAATCTATGAAAAGTCGATACTCGTTAGGATTATAAGGTATGCTTTTAATGTTTTTTAACTAACCCCTTCATATTATTACAATATACTGAGTCTCCTACCGAAGAAAAAAAATTTCCAACAGGTCTATCTCGATCGCGGATTCGAATTCAGCGACCACTTAAACCTAAATTTAGTTGGTTAGTGATGAATTTTGTAGGTTTGACCTTGATACTGACCTGCCGGTGTCAAACAGAAACCTGATTCGAATTCAGCGAACACTTAAACCTAAAGGTACCCTGATTTAGTTGGTGAGCGATGAAGTTTTTAGGTTTAACCTTGAACTGATTTGGATACTGACCTGATTGCTTCAAACAGACATCTAATTCGAATTCAACGATCACTTAAACCTGAAGGTACCCTGATTTAGTTGGAGAGCGATGAATTTGGTAGGTTTGCCCTTGAACTGATCTTGATACTGACTTGATGGCGTCAAACGGACACTGGATTCGGATTCAGCGACCACAAAAACCTAAGATATACCTAGTCCCTCTTATATTGCAGACTTAGGCAGTTTGGTGTCTTGTGTAATTAGTGAACATTCTTTAAAAACATTTTTGTTCCCTAATTAATTTATAATTATATACAAAAATGTTTAATGTATCTGGACAACTGAAAATAATTTTTCGAAGGTTTCTGCACCAATTAAAAGTATTTTTGAAAAAACCAGTGCCGTTTGGTGCACGGGCTGAACTGGTCGGTCTGTTATTGTGCGCGTAAGGATTACGCTCGAACATATTCCTATAACATTATACCTATTGGGAATCCAATAATATTGACTATGGTTTTTATTAAAGAAAGTCAAGCTTTCACAGAAAATTACTTTTAAAAATCAAAAGTATCGGAAGAGTAGAAAAAATTAAATATTCAATATAAATCGTAATTTATTTATGAAAATTAAACAAAATTAATAACGGATTTGATAAAATGGAAAAGCATGAAAACCCCTACAAAATTCATTTATAGAAAATTTGTGTTTTATTTGTAGAAAGGATGTAATGGCCATTTTTAAATACTCGTTTTGCGCTAAGAATCAAAATGTAGTTCGGGGAGGGATGCTAGTAAAAGTCTATAAATTGGTGAGTGAACTACTATCGTATAGACAAACAAGCTCTCAAAATTTGAAGGCAATCAGGAGACATATGAGTTTTCAAATTATGGTAGTTAAGAAATAATGCCCCATATAGTACAAAGTTTTTCTCATATAAACAGAAGAAACAATTTTTACTTATTATAGAAACGGCTCGATATTTTTTGTCGTTCAATATTTAAAACGTTTAAAAACGATCCAAAAGTAATCAATAATTTTGAAAAAGTCAAGTTCAAAAATACTTTAATAACCTCCGTGACAAAAATGATTTTCTGCTTGACAAACTTCTATTAAAATGCAAATTTTTCTATTTATCCGATTCTTTTATAATACTTTTTAATTGAGTTTTTAATTCAGAGTAACAATTCTTAAACAATAATTTAAAACTGTGAAAAAGTTTTAAATAAATTGAAAAACAATTCTTGCGGTGTGTGAATTCTTACGGTGTTCAAATAAAAAATACTTGAGTGCTTTCTCCTTGCATTATTAATTTTTTTATTTTTAGAATGTGTTGTTTTAAATTTTTCAATTATTCTTCAAAATGAAATACACTCTTAATAAACTATTTAAACATTTTATCTTTCCATTCCTTTTTCTTAAATATCTTTAATGAATTCTTTCTAAAAAAATCTCAAATTCACTTAGAAATTACTTATATTGAATTAAGAGGGATAATGAACAAGAAGAGGGTTCAATATTTTAGGAAAGAAATTCTTGGAAATTAAAAAACCAAGAAACAAACGATCAAAATAGCATGCTGGACGTTAAAGTGTAATTTAAATTTTTTACTTATTTTGAATTTAATTGATTGAATTTATTAAATTAAATTGATTAAGTTTGAATTGGAATCAAAACTATGTTAAAGACTTTAATAATGATCTCGTTGAATCTCGTTCTATTCTATATGAAATGAAGTTTAATCAATCGCAAGTTTTCATCTACATTCATATCAACAACGACAGAACCGGTGAAACCTTCAATTATCAGCAATTACTTCGCAAAGTGTTATGAATGAAAATCCCGTACAGCACAGTCATATACACAGTTCCCTTATTGAAGCTTCCGGTTACTTAAAAAAAATTCCACTAGGGGGTGTAATAGTAGAGCAGTGCCGGTTTAATTTGAAATTTGAATTTGATAAAAGCGATGTTTTCAACATGTATTTAATAATTAAAATAATATGGATGCAATTGTAAATATAGTCAAAGTAGTACATGTATAGTAAAGCCTAAACATGAAAAGATTAGAAATGAATTTAAACAATTAAACAATTAGAATAATGCAATCAGGTATGTCAATATTTATCATTATGTTTGATTTAAAATGTCAGGATTCGACGAAAGTAAAAAATCTGAATAGTAACAAAAACTTACTGAAAAGCAAAGTAACAATTCTATTTTCCAGAGATAGGAGCGATTGCCGAAAACATTCCCTTGATTTCCCGCAAGCATTCTGATTCTTGAATATTGTCGGTTTGGTACCATTTCTTAAACGTGGTTTCGAATGTGCCCGGTAGATAATTCGCCCTTCTTGGTCATATTTGACGCACTCTATAATAATATTCTGATCGGAAAAATGCATTTCACATGCACGTGCTGTAGATCGGAAAACAATAATACCGGGCGCACAAGATTCCCAATCTCTTCGGAGTCTAGGATCACTGGGTACTTTGAACATAGATGTTTTCCTTTAAATTTGTTACTGTTTCCCTCGCACTTCGGCACCGAACACGTAAACAGCATTTTTCCACAAATTGCACATCTGCAATGGACTGCATCAATATTCTTGTTGTGTCAGTGTCCCTTCGACTTTGAGGCTAGAAAACGTCTTTACATTTTCAAATTTGTTACTACTCGACTAGTGCGCTATGTCGCGTGGTGGCAGAATTGCGAAACTTTTTAGCCTACGTAAGGGAATATTTCCCATCACGATAGCCTCCGGATCTGTGTATACGACCGTGCCGTACTCAAAATCATGGAAAAAACAACCGAAATGAAACCCTTCTACATAAATGAAGAAGTGAAAGAAGTAAAGCAACATTAAGTATCCCAAAAGAGCTGGTCTTCGAGAAAATTTTACAGATGGAGAAAAAACAAAACAGAAGACTTTTCGGTCTGTGATCCTAATCATTATCAAAAAACATTGAGGGGGCTCTATTGGCTTATAACATATTGTGGTTTTGAATAAAATTTGGTCTACAGCTATGGTTTTACTACTCTTCCTGTGATTATTGACCTTCCCACAGTAAAGACATGACTACCCTACCGATAGAAATCTCAGAATATATACTGAAGATTCTTAGGTCCGGAGAGGTCTGAGAAATTCTCCGTAGGCACTTAGGCAGATATATTTGAAAGTCTAGGTAGCTCATTTAAATGGTCTGAAGGCTTTTAAAATGTCCTTTCCGAAATTGAAGTAAAAATTAAATCATAAATAACGAGCAGAGAGGCTGAAATTGAAATAAGAATTCGATCATAAATAAAAAGCAGAAAGGCTCTCTCAATAGAGTAGCGGACACTCAATGGTCCTTTGTTAAGCTTTCGGATTAACATTTAGAAATAGATGTTTTTATTTCAAAGTTAGCAGCCTTAAATATAACAATTCGGAATCCACGGGTTTCGATTATTTTAGATATATTTTTTTAAATGTAAATTATTATAACGTATCTCGTAAATTGCATGACCTTTTTAAAAAAGGAGTCGCGTTGGCGACGGCTAACTACTGCAAATAACTATGTTCGCCCGGTACGTGACGAATACAATAGGACCAATATATAACCGTCACATCACTCTTAAATGACCTCTAAAAGAACCTCTAAAGGACGAAAATCTCTCTATCTCTAAGACTAAATCAATTAAATCGAACCTGCAGATAGCCTCAAACGGGCCAGGCTATTTTGCCTAAGAATACTCTTAGATTTCTATCGGTAGGGTAACCATACTTATGATGTAATGTACTGTTTCTATTAAAACTAGCGTAAGAAAATATACCCCCTGGCAAGGGGGTATATTTCAAGTGGGCAAGATTTCAAGTGGTATTTAATTTTTCTATGTAAAATTCAAGAACTAAATTCACTACCGGTTCCTGGACACAAAAAACTAGCGTTCTTTTCTGATGAATTGAATGAGGAATAATTTTTAGCCTACAGTTTGGAAAATAACTAATACCAGCTTTTTTCAACAGATCTTTACATGCAATCAAAATAGGCCAAAAGAGGAATCATGGAAAATTGAAGTCAAGGATGACGTTAAAATACTCTGGTGCTAAATTGCAAGAAAAAGGTGTTCTCTTAGAAATCGAAGGACTTCCTCAAGCTCAATTTAAAAATGTCACATTCGAAATAACTCCTACTGAGCGAAACGGGATTTTTACTGTAAGAGGTAAATTCATGGGAGTGGAAATGGAAACAATTGACATGGATATTCAAAAATTATTGGAACTTCAATTCGAAGGTGCGCCCATTATCGATATGTTTGGAAAAGCTAAAATCAATGTTAATTTACTCTTATTCTTGTTAAATCGTAAATTCTACGTAAATACAAAAACTTAGGACTTCTAAGTATTTCAATTTTTAAATTATTATTAAGTCCTTGAATACAATATAATGACAGTTCAAGTTTTTAAATATCTGTATTACACAAAAATTAATTTCTCAGATAATTAAAGAGATAATACAACATTCGTCACTAATTAAATTAATCTAATGTGTATACTTACTTCTATTATAATTGAAGATAGATTCAAAATAAGTCGAAAGAATAAAGACAAGGAGGAAGGGGCAAATAAAGACAGCAGTATGGCCTATAAATACAATTTATACAATCGTAAAATTACGCCTAAAGCATCAACTTTTAAAGATACTCGAATATATAATATTTATTACTTATTATAAATCGGATGTTTATGCAAAAAAGATTTTTAACCAACGTAGGCCAACATACAGACTTATAGAATCTCGTATTTTAGTACACAACCACTTATCCGTTTATATAACATGTGCAACCTCTGAAGTGAAAATTACGAAATCACCAAAATTTAGAATTTTCGTATGTCATTGAATTTTTCTATGGATTTTGTTTGCAGATTAATTGTAAAATGTATATTTATGGACTGGCAATACAGTGATAAAAAAGTGTTCTTTTCAATATTCAAATAGAATAGAAAAAACGCAATTATTCACAATTGCATTTTAAGAAATATTATCAACACGATTTCACTGGAAAACTTTCAATACAAATTTGCACTTTTGTATTTCATGTTCAAGAAAAGTAAGGCATGTTTTTCTGTGTTTTTGGAAACATGTCATGTATAAATTTTATAGCCGATTCGCGTATGTATTTATGATATTCACACATCGCATTGTAATTTTTGACTTTAAGTATCAGATAACCAATAGTTATTTGTTAACGAAGTGCTTGAAACAGGTGATTTCATCGAGAGTGACGTTTTCAACAGGAGCTGGATCCGAATACTGCAATCACACGAGTAGCAATTAAAAAGTTGAATTTTAGAGGTGGATGTTGCAAAAACGATTTTGTTTGTATTATAAAGCCTGAAAATGGTTTCGTTCACAGTCCAAAAACGTATTTTTCCCCCGTCGGCATACTCTTATCTCTATGTGTATTATTATAAGGGCCTGCTTAGTGAAAACTAATAAGTAATCTGCCATTATAAATTGCAATAAATTGTTGTACAGAAAGATACTTTTACATTGAGAGAAGAGCTATAAATGGCATGTCACGTTGAAACTGACTCTTAAACAGCGTAAAGTGTCATCACCGCTAAGCTATTTTAGGCATCGCGCGATCTTTTTCGAATGTAACTTATTGCGAAACTGCGAATAAACAACGGCTTCAGCAGTGCTTAAAATAAATCATCTTCAAACTGCACGTGCGCACAAATTGTGCATTGTCTGCTGAAATAATGCCCTTTAGATACAATTTTCAAGAATGAAAAGTGAAATTTTAGAGGTGGATGTTGCAAAAATAACTTTTTTGTTTTATAAAGCCTGACAAGTGTTTGTCCCTATCGGTATACTATTATCTGCTTGCTCAGTGAAAATCAATGAGTAAGCTCGCATGGAAAATTTCAATACGTTGGCGTATATAGAAACATTTTTTATTTTCAAAAAGACATAAAGGGGTTCTGATATTTAAATCCTGTAAATTTACTCTTGGCTTTGTGAATTTCTAAATGGAATAAAATATCATAAATGAAGATTTCTTGGAGATTTTATGAGTTGTTTTATGGAATCTGGCTCAGAATTTGGATATTTTGTATTTCAAAACGGAAGATTTCACTTTTTTAAATCACCATCTCAGAGTAGAGAAAAAAACCGGAAAACCTAGCAAAGTCAAATTACGATTTGTTTAAAATTCATCTTATACGTTCTTTTTGACTCACACACCACAAATATCGCATGAAGAAGTATGAAAATTTATTACAAATTATTTGATTTGTATAAAACTCATTTCTGGGGGGCTTCTGAAACGCAGATTCTGAAATTGGGGATCTGATATGTGGACCATGTTTTTAATGATGCGATCTGTATCAATTTAATTTTTGAAATGATTTACTTAAGTCACAGACTCAAAATTCTGCATAAAAAATCCAAAACTTCGGATATAATATTGCGAACAACTGTTTTAAAAATTATACGCATAGAATAAAACTTATTTTATAAGGGCTTTACTGTAGATTTTAAAAATTTATCCAAAATTCAGAAAAGCAATGACAGACCCTATATAACATTATTGAAAAGATATCTGTCGTCATGTTGGATCCGCCATTTATAATTTTCTTTTTTCTTATCGGGTAATTTCGGACAAATGTCCGTCATTTTAATATTTAATTTTTATCACAATATTTCTAATCAATTTTTATTTCTATCCTTTGTACACAATATCAACTTTTTGATGCAATATTTGGAATTCGTGATCTACTACAAAATCGGCTCGCTTGAGGTTACTGAATTCGAATCTAACTACAAAATTTCATAATCCAAAATGGTGGTCCAATTATAAAAATGTTAACCGTTTTTACTTTTTTTCATTAACGATTAGTGATATAATTTTGAGATTTGATTCGAATTTAGCGACGTCGCATCTCGTGATCATCGTGTTCTCCAAAACGACCTTACGTTAGTCCCATTAATTTTGAAATTTATTTCGACATTTTGGATTAGAACTTTGATCGAAATCGATTTAATAATTTTCAAAAGGTAAGGATAACATATTTTGACTTGTGTGCATGTTTCAGTTTATTACGTCAAAAAGTGAAATCATGGTAACGCCACCAATCGCAAAGTAACTATAATTAAATAACAATTGTAGGTTAATGAAATTACAACCAGCAAGACTAACATAAAATAATATAAACGGAATGCCATGTTCATTAAATTGATTAATTTATAATATTCGTTATAAAATGGTGTACAATAGATTTTAAAAATAGTGGCCTAGCGAATTCTTCTACGCTAAAAAAAAAAAAGGTTTGAACGAAAACTGGTGTTCCCTCAATTACATAAGTATTCAAAAATTCAATAACGCGGGAAAAGTCTTCTCCGTTTGGTAAATTTTTTGTCTCGAAAAAAACTCTAATATTTGCTTCTTTATATGGGAGCATTCACATATAGGTTCAAACTTCAGAGGATAGCGAGGTGTCTTTTTTTAAGCGTGACTTACTTGTATAAGCATAGGAAAAATGCATGATAAGAGATAGGGGACTTCTGAAATCTCTGAAACATGTGTAACATGTGAACGCTACCTGTTTCTTCGATACATTTGTATATACAATATTGAGGAAAGTTTTTGATAACCCACATAAAAAGGCTGCAAAATATTTTTCATACGTACGTATTCTCTACTGGCTATATCTTTAATCCCTAAGAGAAACATAGACGATCTTTAAATGAAATTAAACTTCTTAGACATTCTACTTTCGCCACATCACGGAGTTTTCACGAAGCAGGCCAAGAAATCTACGTCCAATTATTTTTAACTATGCTGCATTGCAGTTATAAACTATTTAATAAATAGCATGATAATATCATTTTTATCTAATTTATAAGTGTTGGTTCTTTTCTACGCCTGTGCCAACCTTGAGGCGTTGAAAACATGCAGCAATTGGGTAAGCGTTATCGGTTGTTGAGCACATTGCAAAAACTCCTAATTCTCCCTTGACGCTCCGATATCTGAACCAAGGCTTCTTCCATCATGTTCCTCAGTTTAGTCAAATCCGGTGTTTGGTCACAAGATTCTATGTTCAAGAGTTCGGTAAAATACCTTTCCCATACGTCTTTCTTCGCATATCTGGAATATAAAATACGTGTATGATAATTGTTCAAACAACAGAACATTTTTGCCAAGCGAGAAAGAAAACTCTAAATCAGGCCTGTTTATTTAGGGAACATCGACTCATTCACCACATGTTCGAGTTCCGCCACCAGTTATCTACTGAGCTTCGGAGGCTTGGGGTGGTGGTCGTTATTTGTAAAGGAAGTTTTTCGGAGTGTTTTTTTTAAAATAATCATTGCAATCTATTTTGTACATAAAATGTTAGGTAAAACTTGGTTACAATTTGAAACACGCTAAATAATTTTGCTAATAATTTTGTCCAACTTATTAGCATTAACATTTCAGCAAATTATGATCATTTTATGAAAAAAAGTATAGCTCTTTTTTATTTTTTTTTTTGGCATTTTGAACAAAAAAATGCCTGCCATACTTTAGTCACGCGATTTTCAGTTTTTATTTTCTCGAAACAGAATACTTCTTTCCGATGCACAATTTGGTACTCTTATTCAGTATCCTGACATTTCGGGAGCAAGTTTATGTTTTTATGAAAAACTACAAATTTTATAAAAAATCACAAATTAAGGGCGATTTTAAAAATCCACCTAATGAATATTCTCGAGAGTAGCTACATTTTTTACGTTGGCCTTTTTAATAAATGAGACTTCTCGGGTGTGTAGTTTCTCTTTTTTTCTGAACATAAAATTGAATTTGTTATCGCTATCCACCACCCTGTATGTCAGTGTGACTTATACGATGAAATTCCATATTATCACCTTCAATTGACAGAATACTCTATTTAACTCTATTTTTAACTTTTAATAAGTTTATTACAATAGATAATTATAAGGCCCTTTTCATTGAACTATTTAATTCCCTTAAAATACGAAATAAGAGAGTCAATTACATTCTCTACACTATATTTCTGTATTGCAATAAACTCACATTCAACGTGCGAACTTTTATAAATATTCAAAGGAAATTATTTCAACATTTTTCTAATATTAGCTTACACTTTACAAAGAAACTGTCAACATTATTTGAAATCAGAATCTGTCAACATACCTATTTTAATGTATGGCACTTATACATTTCCTTTACTTATTATTCAACAGTATAAGATAATATAATAACTATTAAGAATTGGAAATTCTTGCAACATTGATAAAATCATATTTTTGTCGTAAAAAGATTTTTTTCATCTCGTGGCAATACCTGCTGCCACCAAGAAGGTCCAACCCGCCATGGACGCTTCCTTTATCAAGCGGTTCGAGTAACGGAGATTCAAATTCAAAACAAAAAGTTGTCAATTTCAAAATGAGCTTTCTGAAACCTCGAAGTTCAGGATCTGTTAATTCTTCCGATCAAACGGAATCTAAAAAACCTCTTAAATACTAAAAATCAATTCGTTATAACAGTTTTAGTTTAAAATTGATTTTTCATTATATTCCATCAGATCATTGATTTTTAACTTCCCGTCTAACAACGAACCCTGCCAAGGAAAGCCAACTCATCTTGTTACACAATTAAATTTCTCAGAAAATATATTCTGTTCGGCTTTTCATAACAGCAGCTCCAAACTAACCTAAAAAACTGCAGACTGCAAAAGCCTGTTATTTATTCGCGTTACAGCCGCGACTTTCGATGGATCGATAAATCGATTGGGTGCACTTCACGCCGCAGCGTTGCTCGCAGACGGCTGACCCCTTCGCTCGCGGCGAGCTTCTAGTCAGTACTAGAGATAGAAAGTCGAAACAATAAGTCGAATTTCGACTTTACCATACTATAATATAATATATATAATATATAACTTTTCGAATTTCCAAGTCGATAAATCGAGGCGTAAAGTCGACTTTGGTCGACTTTCTCGACTTTTTTTGTACCGCAAATTTTTTTATTTATAGTTACATCCATTCAATAGTTTATGCTAAAAGTTAATTTTTTTCACGGTCAAGAGCGGGGTGAAATCGGAAAACGAGGTTCAAAATGACATTTAGAACGCAATTATACACCGATTTTACATTTTTTTTATTGAAAAATTCAGGAGTAAATTTTCTAGAGAATGGTGAGAGTAGATTTTTTATTCTTTTGTTTATTTAATTCTTATTGTAATGTAAACAGCGGAAAAAATGACGATTTTTTAAATTTCATTTTTTAACTTCTTGGCGAAATTTTTCTTTTACTTTTCGTCCCTTGGATTTAATTCACAAGGATGTGAGAAAGATAAAAAATTGTTAACTTGTATAGTTGATTGTTAAAAACAAATTGTATTTACAAATACTTAACATTAGGGGTTAATCCTCTTCAAAGTATATTTCTGCTTTCATCGTTAGGATGATACGTTAGCATTAAAATTTAGGATGAAATGTTATTTGTTTATTTTATAAAGACGAATGTCGATTATTTGTTAGTACCCCTGCGCATTAAATCCAAGGGACGAAAAGTATAAGAAAATTGTTGTCTGGATGATAAAAAATAAAATTAAGAAAGTCGACATTTTCTTCACTGTTTGCATTCAAATAATAAATAAGGAAACAAAAAAAATAAAAAATGTACTTTCACCATTTTCTGAAAAATTTAGTCCTAAATTTAAAAAAAAATTTTAAATCGATACACAATTGCGTTCTAAATGTCATTTTGAACCTCCTTTTCCGATTTCACCCTACTATGAGGTCCCTTATTTAACCACACTTTTGCACCGGCAAGGGCAAGTAGCAGCCTTCCACGGGATTGGTTCGCGCTTTGTGTTCGTGTGGGACACGCGCGGAAAGCTTGACTGCGCTGTCTCACACAGCAACAGCTGGAACGCAGACTTCAAATGTATTTTGGATTTAACGCGCAGCAGTAAGCTTAGTTCGTCGAAAGAAATCGAAAAGTCGAGCGAAAAAAGTCGACTTCGGGAGCGCAAAGTCGAAGTCGACCTTGCCAACCTTAGTCAGTAACAAACCAGTCAACACCCGGTAAAGGTGACGTTCCAACTAGCGAACACTTACCGAATTTCCTATTGTGCGTCGAGGACGTAAATTGTTGCTGGGTGAAGCCCCAATAATAAACTACCATTTATCCTTCTAAAACCCCGACTTAATAATTTTGCGCAATCCTAACCTCGAATTAGGAATAACCTGCTTTCGTTTCAAAAGGAAAAAGAACGTCGACTTATTTAACTTTGCCCAGAGTGTCAGTGAAAAAAAAAGGAAATCGCAAATCACTTCTGATTGCGAGTAGGAAGTGTACGGCGATAGCCAACTTAGCGAGTGATTGACCTTCAAGTTTTTCCCAGCAATAGTACCCTACAACGGTAAATACTCCCCCCAAAAGAAACTTAAAACTTTATCTCTTTCTGCTCTTCAATCTTCTGTAAATTCGCTATTCTCCTTTCTCTCGGTCCTCTGTCTAGAGGATCTGAGAATTTTTTCTTTCTTATTTATTAGCCTTCTTTCTTTACTTCCTCTTGCTCTTTGTACTACTAATTTTTACTTCTACCTTATGTCTTTTATAAATTTCCTCTGGGACTTTCATCCTACACCTCGGTCCTCTGTTAACCGTTAAAAACATCCTTAACATTAAAAAGAAATCTGCCCGCTGCGTAGGCACATTCTCATCACGACTTTTTTCTTTTAATTTCTTTTTCGTCTCGGGTGTGGGTTTTCAAAAAATGTATTCATGACAAATTAATTCATTTTTACTAGAGTTACAGCAATTACAAAATTCCCAAAAACACATGAAAATGAACATTTTTAGCCAAACAACCCACAATATGAAAAAAAGTCAAAAGAAGAAAAATGTTTCTTTTTGAATTCCCTACAAAATTATCATAAAAACTTTTTAAATTTTCTTGAAAAACCGAAAATTAAAATTTTTACAGTAAAAAAAAGAATGAAAAATAAAAAATTACGTTTTTTCATTTTCTATTACACGGTATTTCATTTGGATACAAAAATTTCGTAAAAAAAGCTAATAAGATTTCTAAGAGAGTTATCGAGCCTGATTATTGAATTAGGTTTTCAATTTTTTTTAAATAAACAAATAAGACGAGAAAAATTGCCACTTGTTCTATTTGATGTCCCCGGTGCTCGTCAGTGATAGAAAAATTGATGAAATCGCTTTAGTTGCATAGAGTGACGTTAGTTAAAGATATTCCAATATTATACAACTTCAAAAAAAAATTTACAAACAAATTATTTGTTGGAAAAACAATTTTCTACGATTTTTCATAAATATACGTTTTTTCAAGTTATATTGTAAGAATTTCGAATGGAAACAATGTTATATTTAAAAAATGTCTCTTATGATTATAATTGTTTCATACTATAAACAAATTTAATGTACAAATGCAGTAATTAGGCATTTTTCGAAAGAACTATTCGTTTTTTTCGATGTAAATTTTTATTTTTAATTATGAAATTTATGATGATTTTAGCAACATTCATAATTTGTTGATTTTTCTAATGATTTTTTAAACAAATTTAAAAAAAATGCATTAATCAGGTATTTGTCTACAGAAAAACTTGTTTTTTTTTCTATGTTAACTTTTTTAATTAGGAAGCTCATGATAACTTCAGGAAAATTCATAATTTTTTAATCAATTTTATGATTTTTTAAACAAATGCATTATTGGGGCATCTGTCGTCAGAAAAATTCTGTTTTGTTTCGATGTCAGACTTTTAATTTAGATCTTTATAATAAATTCGGCAACATTCAGGATGAGTGGATAAATTTTATGATTTTTACAAACAAATTTAACAAACAAATGCATTATTCGGGCATCTGTTGGCGGAACAATTCGTTTTTTTTCGATGTCAGTCTTTTTAATGAGGAACTTCATGATAATTTCAGCAAAGTTCATAATTGGTACATAAATTTTAAACTTTTTTCAAAAATAAATTCAATGATGAAAAAATTTTTTTTTCGATATCCTAATTTTTAAAAATTGACATAGAAAAAAATGAATTTTTATGTAGACAAATGCCTGATTACTGCATTTGTTGATTAAATTTGTTTAAAGAAATTATAAAATTTATCAACTAATTATGAATGTTGCTGAAATTCTAATAAAGTTCCCAACTGGAAAGACTGGTATTGAAAAACCCGAATTTTTCTGCCGACAAATGCCTGAATAATGTATTTCTTTATTAAATCATAAATTTCCTAATTTATAAAAATATACATCGACAAAAAAAAACGAATTTTCTGTCGAAAAATGCCTGATTACTGCATTTTTTCATTAAGTTTGTTTATAATATAAAGAATTATTATCTTAAATTTTTTTTAAATATAATATTGTTTCCATTCAAATTTCTTGCAATATAACTTGAAAACCGTATAGTTACGGAAAATAGTAGAAAAAATTTGTTCAACAAATAATTTGCTTATCAAATATTTTGTTGTTTAATATATAATATTGGAACATCTGTAGCTAATGTTACTCTATGAAACTTAGGCGATTTCAAACATTTTCCTGTTATTGACGAGCACCGGGAACGTCAAATAGATAAAATGGACAATTTTCCGTCATATTTGTTTATTTATAAAAAATTGAAAACCTTATTAAACAATTAGGCTCGACAACTCTCTTAGAAATCTTAAGAGCTTTTTTCACATTTTTTTGTTCAAATCGCTCAGTATTTATGGGCTGTACGTTATTTTGAACCTAAAAATATAATTTTTTCCCACTCTGGGCCGGGAATGTGAAAATGAGATCATATGAACTCCCATATAACACAACGCTGCCGAAGGTACACAACGTAAATGGCAATGTGATACGGATAAGGCCAATTTTCACCTGAGATGTTCGTCTGATGATGAGGAACGTAAAAATGTGTGCCTGGCAGGTGTGAATGGATGCGTTTACCAGTGGCGACCTGCCAAATGTGTGAATTTTTGACAGTTAACTAACGTGACTCGGATAAGGTTGTCCGGCGACTTCGAAGCCGCCTGGCACCACTTTTTCATCCAGGTAAGTGCCTGGCAATGCACAGGTACTATTTCTTATGTCAGCCCCTACATGTACACCAATTTTCAACCTTATCCGAGTCACATTAGTTAACTGTTAAAAATTCGTACCTTTGGCAGGTCGCTACCGGTAAACGCATCCACTCAGACCTGTCATACACCCATTTTTACGTTCATCATCATCAGACGAACATCTCAGGTGAAAATTGGCCTTATCCGTATCAAGTTGCCATTTACGATGTGAGCCCACGGTCTATTATAACCAGCTATGACTCTCGGTTGAAACTAATCCC
>NC_046659.1:11912799-11918466 GCF_010883055.1 Belonocnema kinseyi | reverse complement strand
GTTTCGTAGGTCACTGAGGTAGGGATTTAATTTAGAAATTTAAAAAGGTAAGGCTCATGTGTAGACCGTATGTGCTACGTTTAAATCGTAAAAATAAAATTGGAAATGATCAAATTCAGTTTTTGAAAACCGGTGGAAGTTGAAGGTGGCAATGAAATGTTTAATAAAAAATTTTTTTAAACAATGCGCATTTTTTTAAAGCAATGAAACTACGTCGGTTTCAATATCAATGAATGTTATCAATTGTAATAATATACATTTATGGAAATGATATAAAAGTTGAAATACAAGTTGAGATACAAATTCGAGTGCGAAGCGCGAGATACGTGATGAGAATGTATTCGCTAAAGCCGAAGGAGCTTTAACAAAAATGAAGTCACTATGACTAAATTACTTTTGTCGATGCTTTAACATGTAATTTTATAAGATCTGTGCACAAATGTGGAGGGTAATACAAAGACCGAGCGCGGAGTGCGAGGTAAATACATTATCGCGCGCGGAGCGTGAGATAAATATATTATCGAGCGCGAAGTGCGAGAACCAACAGTCGCGCGCCCTAGGCGCGCTTAAACTTGAAGGCGAAGCGAGCTAAATATACTAAAAAAATTCAAAGACTTTTTAAATTTTTCAAAAACAAATTTTTAAACAGAATTTTTGAAAAAACTCAAATTCGATCTGATAAAATGCACACATCTATTTCATATACTAAAGTATCCGGCTTTCTTATATAATATTTTAAAACCGCTGAAAATTAACTTGAATGATTATTTAATTCACTTCAATGAGAGCTGAATTAATAGAGCCCACTAAGAATATCAACTATGTTTCTGCTTGTTGAAAATTCGTCTTTTGTATCACAAAATAAATCTTTTGAGTTAAAAATGTATATTTTTTTGTTGAAAATTTAACTATATAGTTACAACTTTTTCAGTTAAAAATAAAATTTTTAAACTGAAAAATAACTTCTACCTTTACATTCTATTTCCTTTTCAAACTCTAGTTTTTAGCGAACCTTTACGTTGCGGCACTTACAAAGTCCGAAAATCATAACATTTTGACGGTGTCTATCTGTATGTATGTCTGGTTATCTGAATGTTTCATCCACGTTAATTTTGAAAGGATTTGTCCAATTGATCAGCCTTTGATACACTTTTTTAGGGTCTCAAAATACAGATCAAGTTCGTTTACCAGATATTCACGGCCAAAATAAATAAAGGTCGTGCTATATCAAAATTAAAAAAAAGGTAAGAGTTTTAGAAATTGGTGTAAAAGTTTCTGTTACATGATATAAGAGCTTGCAAATGATCATAGTGACATTTTAAATAACATTTTATAAATAAAAATAAAAAAATGTACATGGTTCTCAACATTTTCAAAATTCTCAAAAAATAGAACAAACTGGTTTTCTGATAGATTAAGAAATTTCAATCCAATTTTTCACTAGATGTCAAATATATTTCGAAATTATTTCAATACAAAACCAATTAATTTAAAACTATTTCTCGCAAATTCTTAATTTTTAGTAGAAAATTAGTTTCATCACTAGAAAATTCATATTTTTCTTTTTAAATTTATTTTTTGGTAGTTCAAAATGCATGCATTTTGTTACAAATCCTACAATTTACTCAAAAATTTCATTTTTCGAAGGAACAATATTTGAAATAAAAATTAACGTGAATTTTCCACACTTTTAAAATATTAGATTAGAAAACTGGATATTTCACTATATGAAATTGAGGTGCGCATTTTGTCGGATTGAATTCTCAATTCGACTTGCGCTCATGTTCGAATCGATTTATACGATTTAATCGTCCCACAAATCGAATGTGGAAAAATCGACATTCGACGGGTTTTGTCGAATCGGTTTTTCAATTCAAGTGGCCACATTTAATTTTTATATTCTAAAATATTTTGTTTTCAATGGTTAGCAAATTATTAAAGTTGGAGGCATTTACCAACCTTCACCATTTACTTTGTACAATTAAAGGTTGTGAAAGAAGTCTTAATTTTAAAACTTGCTCATTAATTAAATTATACGATTGAATAAAACGTTTTGAATGACACATTTTTTTAGGCTTTAATTTGGAAGATGGGTAAAGTTGAAATTTCACAAGAGTTTAATTTCGGCTGCTTTAGTTTGTGGTTTAGTTTTGATTATTTCATATAAAAAAATCTTTCACTTTAACAATTTGAACTTTTAAATTTCAGCTTAAATCTCAGTTACCAGGAAAAATTTAGGTCAACCGTAAAAAACAGTGAAATGACCTAGAATTCTTTCAGTGATAAAAGTGGCCAACTCTGATACTGATAACCGTATCTTTTGAATTTCGTTTTTAATATGATTTTAATTTTTTAACACGAAAATTTAAATCGAGTTTATTACATGCGATAATCAGTCGTTTATAAAGTTATACTTGTCAATATGGAATTTTAAAATTCATATGATTTTTGTAGGTTCAAAATATTACGATATAGAAAATACTATTTAATGTATAATTTACTGTTAATTAAAATTTTTAAATTTCATTCAACTTAACCCTCCGTTTGGTATATGTTCCGATAACCTTCGGTTTGGTACATGTGGTCTGGACATACCCCTGTATATATCCATACACATGTATGGAAATACTGCGTTTTTGGAGGTGCACTTTCGATTGATTTCGATGTATTTCATTCTTATAAATGTCATTTGTAAGAGAAACGGGGGCAGTAAGGAAAGAAAGGAGAAGTATGTGAGTGGAAATAGGAGAAGTAGAAGATAAAGAAATGAGGGAAGTGATGGGGTGGGGAGCGTGGGATGTGAGGATTTGGGAAGCAGGAGAAGTTAGTGTAAGTAAGGGATGTGAGGGAGAGGAAGTAGAGAAAGGAGAATTGAGGAAAGCAAGGGAGTAGAAAGTAGAAGAAGTGAGGGATGTGAACAATGTGAGGGTTAGTGATGTAGGGGAGGGGGAAGTAAGAGAAGTAAATGAAAATAAGAGAATTCAGTAAGGGGAAGTATATAAGGGAGAAGTTAAGAAAGGGAGGGAATTAGGGATGTTAAGAATGTTAGGGGTTGCGACACAGAGGAGGGAGACTTGAGAAGTAAAGGGGTGATATAGTCCGTGGGTTGAATGCGTGGGGAATATATGTGGGGAAGTTAAGGAGAGGGAAAGTAGGCGAGGGAAAAGTAAAGGAAGGGAGAGGCGCAAAGTAGGGTCCATGAGGGGTTGGGCACTGTGGGAAGGGATTTAGTGAAAGTAAGGGTACGGGAAGTGAGTGATGTGACTTTAATGGAAGCAGGAGAATCATAGATTCGCATTATAACATTCAAATATGTGTATGCAAGATTCTAAGAAAATATAAAAGGTAGTTAGAGTGGGAAATACAAAGTGGAACTAAGAAAAACGCTGTAAAATATTAAAAATGCACTATATTTCATCCATTCTTAGAGAAAATATATAGGGATCTGGCCAGAGCATATGTGACAAACTAAAGTATATTCAAATAAATATCCTTGTAATTATACTGATATCACGCGCATACTTTCTTTTTGTTTTAAATGATAGCTAATGAAATTTTGGGAAGTCAGGGAGTTGCAAGTCACTAGCTCAATAGAAAGTATACTAAAAGGACTACTTAAATCGCTAAAGGCCTGTCTGGACCCATAGGCTAAATGAAGGGTTAATAACAAGAAAGGAGTTTAAAAAAATGAAATTAAACTATAATCATATTTTCGTCTAATTTTTTTTTTAAAGCTTAATTAAACAGAAAATTTGATTTGTTCCAAAACTGTCACATCGATTATTTGTAATGTGGTCTTAAATTGTCTGCAGGTTGATAAAGAACTGTGATCAAAAACAAAATCTCATATGCAAATAATGTATATGGGCATTCCACACAATATTTGCCACCAAAATTTTTTCTTCACGTAAATTTTTTTTTTCTTGTTTAACACTCAAAAATATTCGATACGTATTTATTTAATTCAATATGACATGCAAAGTTTTCGTGAAAATAAAAAAAAAAGGTTTATGTTACTAAAAAAGTAACTTTTTTCAATTGTTTACACTGCAATATTTAACAAAGATATGAAAATTCACACATAATATAAAATGTGGGGCTTTTCATAAGCTTTCGAATAAAGTATACTAAAATCCACTTTATTTCTTTATTTAATAATATAAATGTAATATTTATAAACAAATAGATTTTTTCAATTTGGTACACTACGCGTGCGAGCCACTATTCAAAAATGCATTGCTTCGAAAGTATTTGACTATCCACTCTGAAATTTTTACCAGATTAAGAAAAACGTTAAGTCCACTCTTTAAAACCAACAAAAAATTTTAAAATAGTTCCAAATTGAAAAAAAATCTATTTGTTTATAAATATTGGATTTATATGATTAAATAAATAATTAAAGTGGATTTTAGTATACTTTATTCGCAAGTTGAGGAAAAGGACCACATTTTATCCTACGTATGAATGTTCATATCTTTGTTTAACATAGCAGTATAAGCAATTGAAAAAAGGTATTTTTGTTTAACATAAAATTTATTATTTTTAATTTTTCGAAAACTTTGCGTGTCATATTGAAATAAAAAATGACGTATCGAATATTTTGAAGTTTTAAACAAGAAAAAAACATATTTTACATAAAAAATTTTTCGTGGCAAGTATTGTGTGGAATGCCCCGGATATTGTATATTACATGAAAAACCGGACGAGCGCGTGAAACGCGTGTGAGTATTGTCCAAACGTTCGAAATGAGTTCCAAATTTCGTTTGATCAGATTACAAAATAAAAAATATAGTGATATAAAGGACATTAAAACGAGCATTCTTCGTTGAATTGAAATTTTTGTTCGGTCAACAGTTTTTGAGAAAAAAAATTATACCATACTAAGGGCCGGTTCCACCAACCTCATTTAAATCATTGGTTAACTGACAGCGGGTTAAATGTAATGCCATAGTTAAGTGTCGATTATATTGTCGCTCGTTCCACCACGTTTTTGGAGGTCCTGGTTATCTAACCAGATAATTGTTTCGAAATAACTCCTATTTTACTATGAACCATTCGCGTGATTGGCTACTTGTCGGTCGGGTGAAAAGCAAAGCAATATGGCCGTGCGCGCCAAATTCAAACAAGGTTTACTCCACGTTCGTGACCGCACTAACCTAAAAAAAAGTGAATTTGTGTGTTTTGTTCGTGTTATACTTCTGTTTTATTCGTGTTATCTGTGATAAGATGGAAGAAAATAAAGTGAGATCGCCTAATTTTCTTTCTAATGCTCCTTCGATTTGATTCAGCAGATCATTTATACAAGTTTTTCTTAAGCGAAATCTCGTTTGCAGCCCCATGCCACTTTTCTGGAGGGCTGTGGAAAAGATTTGTCATGAGAGTTGACGGTGGCCGTGTGGCGGCGCCAGCTATGCAGTTGGCCTAGTATTCAAATATTGCACGGCGAAAGTGTTAAAAGTAAATAGTTCTGGTTAAAAGATAATATTTAAGATTTTTTATTACCTTCCTGAATAAAAAATAATTAGCGAAAATCGTAAAATTCACTGCTTTCAAACGTCAATCACAATGCATTTCTACTAACCACAAAAAATCATTATTCTTGCGCAATCAAGTTAAACATATAATTATTTGTGTAATTTTTAAATATCCGAAAAGAAAATAGTTTAA
>NC_046659.1:11910391-11912699 GCF_010883055.1 Belonocnema kinseyi | reverse complement strand
TGCCATGTGCATCCCAAAATACGGAGGCCATAACCTTTCCGACCCATTGTTGCGTTTTTGGACGCTTCGGAGCACTTTGGCCCGGTGGAACACACTGTTTTGCCTGTTGCGTTGACTCAGGAGTGTAGTAGTGGATCCAGGTTTCATCCATGGTTATGAATCGGCGCAAAACTCGGTCGGCTTACGTGAAAATTATGCCAAATTCTGCTGGGAAGTTGTCACACGAATTCATTTTTGGTCCCCTGTGAGCAAACGCGGCACCCATCGCGCACAGAGCTTCTTCATGCCCAACACTGAATGCACGATATTGCCCACATGTTCCAATGATATGCCTACAGCATTAGCTACCTCTCTCCATTTCACTTTGGGATCATTCAACATCATATCATGGATTTTTTCGACATTTTCTGGTGTAGTGACCTCTTTTGGGCGCCCAGATCGTTCAGCATCAACTGTGCTCGTACGGCCACAACGAAACTCGGTAAACCACTTATGAATCGTTCGAATCGACGGTGCAGAGTCCGGGTAATACTTATCCAGCTTGGCCTTGGTCTCGCATATCGTTTTCTTGTGAAGATAGTAGTGTTTGATCAAAACTCGAAACTCAGATTTTTCCATATTAAAAAAAACTTAGAAACCATATTAAATAAACCATATTAAAAAAAACATAAATGGCTGAAGTTTTGACAGGCGTCATTTAAAGGATCAAGCTCGACGAAAATGGTTCACATTATTGAATACTAATGCCATCTCTTAGAAATTTCAGGCACTTATCAGACTGCCTAGTATAATAAACGTGGTCTGACTTTCAGACGTGGAAAAGATACTCGAAAAAAATTGTTTATGAGGTTTTTACAGGTTACGTCAGAACCCTAACGTGCTGGTTTTTTTTACCTCGGATACGAATTCAGCGACCCCAAAAACATCTAGTGAACTTGGTCTGATCTCCGGATCCTGAAAAGGATTTTTTTGTGCGGCTATGTTATTGTTCGTTTTCTCCGCTTTTTAACATTCTTTGTTTTTATGTCTTATTTTAATTTTAATTCATTTATTCTTATTTATTTTAATTTACATTTTTAAAATTTTCAATTAACAAATAAATTCGTGATTACAATAAATATTTTGTAATAAATGAATAAATAAATGGATTGATTTGAGAAAAAGCATCCGACAGTCGCCTTTGAGCAGCGCTACCCAATCAAATTCTCTAACCCTCCGTTTACACACAGGGGATTTTAAGGCACAAACGATTTTTCAAACTGGAATATCTTGTCTTTGGGAAAGTATGGAAGTTCGGTTCCCCCCACTAAAGAATCTAGATAGTAAAAGGGTCAGGTTCTGTGAGTGGCGCTTCAGTTCATCAGTTAACCTTTGAGCGGGCCGAGGTGGAAGTGCGTATAGTGACATAAAAGTCCTTGTGTGTAAACCGCGTGTGTATTTTCACAAGTCAGTGAACATCAATTATTTTGCTTTATTTCATATTTTCTGGAATTTATATGAGCAATATAAAGGTTTCATGTAATTCTGATCTATTTTTATGGAATGAATATGGATTAACATTCAATACCCTACTTTTTCTATGAAATTGCCTACATGAATCACTGTAAAATATTCTCATTTTTCAGGTTTTCAAATCATTCAACTTTTCGAAGCCGCCGCCAATGGGTCTATATTTTTCCAAGGTCATAGTCTAAACTTTTAAACCCTGTAACGTTTTTTTTTTTAAATTCATTTTTTGCAAAATTATGAATTTTTCAACAAGTATCGATTTTTGTCTATATTCTCCCCAAATTTCAAGTTTTATTTTAAAAAGTTTTTAACGATTGACCCTAACAACAATCGGATCGTGTAGTAGACACCTCAAAATACAACCCTGAATTTTACTTAATTTTTTGAAAGTCAAAAACAGTTAAAAAACTTAATAGAACTTCAAAGTCCCTTGTGTGTAAACAGACACCTTCTGTTTACAGAAGGGGTCGCCGGCAAAGCCCGAACTGGATCCCCAAAAGCAATGCTCATTGTCTTTTTTGACACCCGGGGTACTATTCACCACGAATTCGTACCGCCCAGGACAACTGCGAATGCTACTTTTTACGTGGAAGACCTCAAAAGATTAAAAAAGAGGGTCGCCCGTGTCAGGAACGCCATCAAGAGCACCTGGAGGCTTCACCACGATAACGCGCCCAGTCACACCGTCTTCCTCGCCAGAGACTACCTGACCCAGATCAATGCGATAGTAACCTCAAAGACATTATAAACGTAGATGCGGTACGGGGTGTTAGAGTGGGGGAAATATATATCTAGGACT
>NC_046659.1:11905186-11910291 GCF_010883055.1 Belonocnema kinseyi | reverse complement strand
CCTGTTCATTCATGCTTAGTTGCACAAGCAAAATTGCATGAAATCGGCTTCAAATTGGTTCCTCAGCCACCGTATTCACCAGACCTGGCCCCCAGCGACTATAAGTTGTTCCCTAACCTGAAGAGATGGCTCACCGGTAAGCGTTTTTACTCAAATGAGGAGCTCATAGCTGAAACTGAGACGTATTTTGGAGACCTTCCGATCGAGTACTTTTCGGACGGTATCAAAAAGTTAGAAAATCGTTGGACTCGCTGTATCGACCTAAAAGGAGAGTATGTTGAAAAATAAAACCGACTTTGGCCAAAAAAACGTCTCCGTGTTTCATTTTTCAGGGACTTATCAGACTGCCTAGTATGTTTTTGGGATCACTAAATCCAAATCCGAGGGCCAAAAAACCCCAGCACGTCAGGGTTTTGACATAACCTCAAAGCAACCTCATACCATTTTTTTTCAAGTCCGGGGGGTCAGACCATATTTATTATATATTTTTGGGGTCGTTGAATCTGAATCCGTGATCAAAAATACCTCAGCATGCCCGGGTTTCGACATAACGTTTAAAATACCTCATAATCTAAGCTATTTAACGCTTCAACGTTTTCACCTTAACATTAGCGCTATCCGATGTATACCGCGAGGAGGTTTCAAGATTGGACTTTGTACATCGAATCCGAGGTCCAAAATACCTCAGCATGACCGGGTTTCGACATAACATTCAAAATACCTCACAATCTAAGCTATTTAATACTACAACGTTTTCACTTTAGCATTAGCGCTATCCGATGTATACCGCAAGGAGGTTTCAAGATCGGATTTTGTACATCGTATAGTCCTTACATAGTCCTTGCTTTTGGCAAAAATTTGAATTTGTGGAATGCTTACCAAGAATAAATATAATAATTATATAAATGAATTGTATACACGGTCTGACACCCGGACTTGAAAAAAAAAGTATGAGTCAGAACCCTGACGTGCTGGGGGATTTTGGACCTCGGATTAAGATTGAGAGACTCCAAAAACATATAGTAAACATGGTCTAAACTCCAGACCGGGAAACAGATTTTTTTGTGACTGTCATTGTTCGTTTTTTAAATTTTATTCATAATTAATATTTATTCATATATTAATCCATTAGTTAATTTATGTTTTAATTTATTATATAATATTCAATATTATGAATTCGTTTTGTATTGAATAATTGACGTATACGTTAACTTTATTTCTTTCAAAAATGATGAAATTGAACTCCAGGAAAATTAAAATAAGAGTCAAAGAACAATAAAAAGCATCAGAGCTCGCGACGAGTGTACTCTGCATGACAGTTTAAATCGCATCTTGCAAAGTTATAAACATAGGTGCCCAAGTTAAGGGTAAAATTTATTTCATAGTCTAGCCTACAACTTCTCCGCTGAAAGTTTTTTGAAACTTTCATTGTGAAAAACTTCCTCGTATGTGATAAATTTGAAGTCACGAAAATCAACTCTTCGTTAAGTCTAGAAAGGTGTTTTTACCAATTTCAAATAATTAAAAAGTCAGGAACAAATCCTACTCTCTAAATCGAAATCAAGGGTACGATTAAATATTATGTAATTGAAGAGTATCTATACAAAATATTTACTTGTACAATATTAATTTTGGAGATCCAAAAGTCTGAGATTCGTGTTTAACCTTTATTCTTGAATAATGTGGAACATCAGCTTCCTTTTTGTTTCACGGTACATCTAATTGAATCGCGCAAATATCTGTTTCAGATTTCTAAGTGATCCAATGATAAGAAAAAATGGCTGGTTGGTTTGATAACTTTCTGAAAATTTCTCGTTTCTTTTTTATATTTTATAAAGAGTTCCTTTATTATATTTTTTGAGGTATAAAATATTTAAGCTGGACCAATCATGTCCGCGAATCTTCTTACTGTGAGCACTCTTAACAGAGCTTGCGACGCGTGTACTCGGCATGACACTTTAAATAGTCACATCTTGCATAGTTATAAATATAACTGTTCCAAGTAAACGGTAAAATTGATTTTATAGTCTAGCCTACAACTTCTTTGCTGAAAGTTTTGCGAAACTTTCATTGTGAAAAACTTCCTCGTATGGGAAAAATGTAAAGTCATAAATTCGACACATCACTAGTAATTATTATTAGTTTTAATGTAACAAACATTTTTTCTTTTTGTTTCGTAAATATTGCGATTTAAGTTTATAATCGTACATATACCTAGGGCCGGTTCCACCAACCTCGGTTAAAAATGTAATCCTCGGTTAAAGCTAGTTAGGCGTTCCACCACTTTTTAACAGTCGGTTAACTCTTATTAACCAACGTTAAATCTAACCGGTCAAGATTAGTCGGTTAGGGCTATTTAATCGTCCTTTAACCTAAAAAGTGCAGTGTCGTCGTGAAATATGGAGTTTTTGGAAGAAGTTCTGAGGTCGTCTGATCGTTGCAAATGCATGACAAAATAATAACGTTAAATTTAATAACGCATTAAAAGAAATTTACTGACAGTATTAAATAATCTTTGAATATTTTGAGTGATCTTTTCGACATTTTCCATTTTTTAAGCGAAAGAAAACTGAAAAAACTGCTTTTAGATCAAATATCCGCAGTGTTAAAATATTGAGCAAAAATCGCGAAGTGCGTTTGTTTTGATTGTAAATCGGGATAAAAAAGTAATCGGGACCAGGACAAATTTAACAAAATTCAATTTTTCAAACCACCAAATGATCTAAATATTATTAAATAATGGCAAATGCTATTTTAAGGAACGATATCAAACTGTAGTGTTGTGGCAACGGTGTTACGTATAAAGTGTATAGGTATATATTCATGTTTTTAGAGTTGTTCCCATTTAAAAAATATTATTTTATTGTTAATATTAACTGTGAATATTGGGCATTATTTAATAAATAATAAAAAAATGATATCTTAATATATTTTCAAGTTTTAAAAAATGAACTAAAATTATAAATTGTAAATAAATTTAATTAATTTTAATGAATTCATTTATAAAATTGCTTTTCGGCATAACTATTTTAATGAAATTTAGCTTAAGATTTAGGACGAAGAGGGAATTTTCATTATAATTGTTTTTAAATTAAACATGAACTAAAGGATCTTATTCTAAATAAGGAATCGCAACATAGGAACCAAGTTTTAAAAATAAGTTCCAAATTGCTAATTTATCCATTTTACATTGATTAATTCTCGTCTAGCAACACTTTTAGGTTTTAAATTATTAATCATAGTTTGGTTCATCGAATCTACAGAAAAGTATGATTGATAAATGTTTATTTTCATTTGAAATGCTTAAATTATGTCTGTTAAAGGATAATTTAATTAAGGTATAAATTATTTTACGGTTTTGGACGACTGTTATGTAATAAATAGAATCAAGCTTATCGTGGATGAAATTTTATAAATTTTTTATAACTTTATAGTACCTTTTTTTAAATTTTATAACTTTCTATTTTTAAATTTTATATATATTTTTTAATTTTGCTATTAAAAGACAATAAGACTTCAGGAAAATTCAAAATTATTCAGATATTATTTTAACAGGTTAATTTTAAGTTTTGAAGATTTTAAAATATGTCGAAAAAAAATCTGAAAGATTTAAAACCATTTTTTCGGATTATTTTATTTTTTATTTTTATTATTTGTAGAAGTTTCAGTTAGTTTCGAAAAGAATCGAAAATAATTAAAATCTTTAGAAGATTCCGAAAAATTTAAAATGAAATGTACATTTTTGATAATTTAGAACAAAAAATGAGAAGCCTTTTAAGAATTTTTTAAGGTTTTAGGAGAACAAGAAAATTGTCTTAAGGTTCTTGTGAATATTTTTAATGATTTTTTTACTTTGAAGGAGGGATTTTAAACGAAAATGAATTAAAATTGAATTCAAATTATAAAAAATTCTATTATGCTTGATAAATATTTTCAACTATTCAAACAATTCCAAGTTACTTTTAAACTTGTAAAAAATTCAATTTTTTCAATGTAGATTGTTGAAGATTTTGAAACAGGAAGGGAAATTTGTTTGTCTTTAAAATATTTTAAGAAAAATTGGAAGATATTTAAAAGGCATTTAGAACGTTCAGATATATTAAAAATATTTTTTTAAATGTTTAATTTATATTAATTATTTATTTATTTATTTATTTATATTTATGTAATTTATTAATTATTTATTAATTTATATTAATATTTGGAGAAAAATGTAGATTTTTTACAATTTTGTAAAAGAGAAGGTTTTTATGAATTTGTCAATGAATTAATTTCAGACAATTTTTTTTCGTCATAACTATTTTCATGAAATTTAGCCTAAGATTTAAGAGAGAATTTTAATTATACTTGTTTTTAAATTGAACATGAACTAAAGTTATTTCAAGCTAAAAAATAAACGTTAAAAATAATTTATAAAATCGAGGAAAATATTTTATTGCTAATTATAACTGATTTTTTTTAAAAGAACTTGAGGTGCACTTTTAAAATAAATATTTTACAATTTTCATTGTTTATTTAACAGTAGTTTGTACAGTTTAATATTTTTCTCTCTCACTTGAGGTAAAAGTTGCAATTATTATTCAATCCTAATGATATAGGGCTTATTTTATTACTAAAAAGATTCTCCGCAAATCTCATCAATACGTTTTTACATAAAAAATTTCATTTAGGGATTATAAAATCTTTATTTTTGTAAATAATAGGTTTTTATAAAAAATTTAAAAAAAAAATAAAAACTGCCCGTGAGATTTGCAAAAAATCTTTTCAGGAATAAAATAACCGATACAGCATTATAATTAAATAAGAATTGCAACTTTTACCTACAGAGAAAAAAAAACTTTAAATTCTACATTGTTCTTGTCAAATAAAGAAAACCCGAAATAATTTTATCAAAATTTCACCTCGAGTTCTTTTCCAAAATTAGTTATAGTTAACATTTTCATGTTTTCCTCCATTTTATAAATCATTTCAACAAGGTTCATTTTTTGAAATTGAAATAATATATGATATTATTAAACAAGGAAGCACATTGTGTTCATTAAAACACATAATTTGTTTATTAAAATATTTGAAAATCCAAAATGAATTTAAATTAATAAATAAAA